>NW_026646113.1:300000-428149 GCF_949987535.1 Balaenoptera acutorostrata | reverse complement strand
GGTTAGGATTAGGGTACTCGTTAGGGTTAGGGTAGCGGTTAGGGTTAGGTTACGCGTTAGGGTGAGGGTAGTTTTTAAACCTATCCCACTCTCTAGATACCCCTTAGCACGTAAAGGAATATTATTTGGGGGTCCAGCCATGGAGAAGAGTTTAGACACGAGGAGAGGATAAGGAACACACCCATTGTCAAGAAATCACATTAGGATTCTCTTTTTAACCTGTTCCTTAAAACACTAGTGCTTAGGAAATCTATTGGAGGCAGAAGCAGTCAAGGGTAGCTTAGGGTCAGGGTTAGGGTTAGGGTGAGGGTTAGGGTACGGCGTAGGGTACGGGTTCGGGGAGGGGTTCGGGTAGGGCGGAGGGTATGGGTTAGGGTTAGGGTTAGGGCTAGTGTTAGGGTTAGGGCTCGGTTTAGGGTACGGGTTAGGATTAGGGTACGCGTTAGGGTTAGGGTAAGGGTTAGGGTTAGGGTACGCGTTAGGGTGAGGGTAGTTATTAAACCTATCCCACTCTCTAGATACCCCTTAGCACGTAAAGGAATATTATTTGGGGGTCCAGCCATGGAGAAGAGTTTAGACACGAGGAGAAGATAAGGAACACACCCATTATCAAGAAATCACATTAGGATTCTCTTTTTAACCTGTTCCTTAAAACACTAGTGCTTAGGAAATCTATTGGAGGCAGAAGCAGTCAAGGGAAGCTTAGGGTTAGGGTTAGGGTTAGGGTGAGGGTTAGGGTACGGCTTAGGGTACGGGTTCGGGGAGGGGTTCGGGTAGGGCGTAGGCTATGGGTTAGGGTTAGGGTTACGGTTAGTGTTAGGGTTAGGGCTCGGTTTAGGGTACGGGTTAGGATTAGGGTACGCGTTAGTGTTAGGTTAGGGGTTAGGGTTAGGGTATGCGATAGGGTGAGGTTAGTTATTAAACCTATCCCACTCTCTAGATACCCTTTAGCACGTAAAGGAATATTATTTGGGGGTCCAGCCATGGAGAAGAGTTTAGACACTAGGAGAAGATAAGGAACACACCCATTATCAAGAAATCACATTAGGATTCTCTTTTTAACCTGTTCCTTAAAACACTAGTGCTTAGGAAATCTATTGGAGGCAGAAGCAGTCAAGGGTAGCTTAGGGTTAGGGTTAGGGTTAGGGTGAGGGTTAGGGTACGGCTTAGGGTACGGGTTCGGGGAGGGGTTCGGGTAGGGCGTAGGGTATGGGTTAGAGTTAGGGTTAGGGCTAGTGTTAGGGTTATGGCTCGGTTTGGGGTACGGGTTAAGATTAGGGTACGCGTTAGGGTTAGGGTAGGGGTTAGGGTTAAGGTGCACGTTAGGGTGAGGATAGTTAATAAACCTATCACACTCTCTAGATACCCCTTAGCACGTAAAGGAATATTATTTGGGGGTCCAGCCATGGAAAAGAGTTTAGACAAGAGGAGAAGATAAGGAACACACCCATTATCAAGAAATCACATTAGGATTCTCTTTTTAACCTGTTCCTTAAATCACTAGTGCTTAGGAAATCTATTGGAGGCAGAAGCCGTCAAGGGTAGCTTAGGGTTAGGGTTAGGGTTAGGGTGAGGGTTAGGGTACGGCTTAGGGTACGGGTTCGGGGAGGGGTTCGGGTAGGGCGTAGGGTATGGGTTAGAGTTAGGGTTAGGGTTAGTGTTAGGGTTAGGGCTCGGTTAAGGGTACGGGTTAGGATTAGGGTACGCGTTAGTGTTAGGTTAGGGGTTAGGGTTAGGGTACGCTTTAGGGTGAGGGTAGTTATTAAACCTATCCCACTCTCTAGATACCCCTTAGCACGTAAAGGAATATTATTTGGGGGTCCAGCCATGGAGAAGGGTTTAGACACTAGGAGAAGATAAGGAACACACCCATTATCAAGAAATCACAATATGATTCTCTTTTTAAACTGTTTCTTAAAACACTAGTGGTTAGGAAATCTATTGGAGGCAGAAGCAGTCAAGGGTAGCTTAGGGTTAGGGTTAGGGTTAGGGTGAGGGTTAGTGTACGGCTTAGGGTACGGGTTCGGTGAGTGGTTCGGGTACGGCGTAGGGTATGGGTTAGGGTTAGGGTTAGGGTTAGTGTTAGGGTTAGGGCTCGGTTTAGGGTACGGGTTAGGATTAGGGTACGCGTTAGTGTTTGGGTAGGGGTTAGGGTTAGGGTACGCGTTAGGGTTAGGGTCGTTATTAAACCTATCTCAATCTCTAGATACCCCTTAGCACGTAAAGGAATATTATTTGGGGGTCCAGCTATGGAGAAGAGTTTAGACAGTAGGATAAGATAAGGAACACACCCATTATCAAGAAATCACATTAGGATTCTCTTTTTAACCTGTTCCTTAAAACACTAGTGTTTAGGAAATCTATTGGAGGCAGAAGCAGTCAAGGGTAGCTTAGCATTAGGGTTAGGGTTAGTGTACGGCTTAGGGTACGGGTTAGGTGAGGGGTTCGGGTAGGGCGTAGGGTATGGGTTAGGGTTAGGGTTAGGGTTAGTGTTAGGGTTAGGGCTCGGTTTAGGGTACGGTTTAGGATTAGTGTATGCGTTAGTGTTAGGGTAGGGGTTAGGGTTAGGGTACGCATTAGGGTTAGGGTAGTTATTAAACCTATCCCACTCTGTAGATACCCCTTAGCACGTAAAGGAATATTATTTGGGGGTCCAGCCATGGAGAAGAGTTTCGACACTAGGATAAGATAAAGCTCACACCCATTATAAAGAAATGACATTAGGATTCTCTTTTTAACCTATTCCTTAAAACACTAGTGCTGAGGAAATCTATTGGAGGCAGAAGCAGTCAAGGGTAGCTTAGTGTTAGGGTTAGGGTTAGGGTGCGGGTTAGGGTTCGACTTAGGGTACGGGTTCGGGAACGGGTTCGGGAAGGGCGTAGGGTATGGGTTAGGATTAGTGTTAGGGTTAGTGTTAGGGTTAGGGCTCGGTTTAGGGTATGGTTTAGGGTTAGGGTACGCGTTAGGGTTAGGGTAGGGTTTACGGTTAGGGTACACGTTAGGGTTAGGGTCGTTATTATACCTATCCCACTCTCTAGATACCCCTTAGCACGTAAAGGAATATCATTTGGGGGTCTAGCCATGGAGAATAGTTTAGACACTAGGATAAGATAAGGAACACACCCATTATCAAGAAATCACATTAGGATTCTCATTTTAACCTGTTCCTTAAAACACTAGTCCGTAGGAAATCTATTGGAGGCAGAAGCAGTCAAGGGTAGCTTAGGGTTACGGTTAGGGTGAGGGTGAGTGTTAGGGTACGGTTTAGGGTATGGGTTCGGGGAGGGGTTCGGGTAGGGCGTAGAGTATGGTTTAGGGTTAGGTTTAGGGTTAGGTTTAGTGTTAGGGCTCGGTTTAGGGTACGGGTTAGGATTAGAGTACGCGTTAAAGTTAGGGTAGGGGTTAGGGTTAGGGTACGCGTTAGGGTTTGGGTAGTTATTAAACCAATCCCACTCTCTAGATACCCCTTAGCACATAAAGGAATATTATTTGGGGGTCCAGCCATGGAGAAGAGTTTAGACACTAGGATAAGAGAAGGAACACACCCATTATCAAGAAATCACTTTAGGATTCTCTTTTTAACCTGTTCCTTAATACACTAGTGCTTAGGAAATCTATTGGAGGCAGAAGCAGTCAAGGGTAGCTTAGGTTTAGGGTTAGGGTTAGTGTGAAGGTTAGGGTACGGCTTAGGGTTCGGGTTCGGGGAGGCGTTATGCTATGGCGTAGGGTATGGGTTAGGGTTAGGGTTAGGGTCAGTGTTAGGGTTAGGGCTCGGTTTTGGGTACGGGTTAGGATTAGGGTACGCGTTAGGGTTAGGGTCGGTGTTAGCGTTACGGTACGCGTTAGGGTGAGGGTAGTTATTAAACCTATCCCACTCTCTAGATACCACTTAGCACGTAAAGGAATATTATTTGGGGGTCCAGCCATGGAGAAGAGTTTAGACACTAGGATAAGATAAGGAACACACCCATTATCAAGAAATCACATTAGGATTCTCTTTTTTACTTGTTCCTTAAAACACTAGTGCTTAGGAACTCTAATGGAGGCAGAAGCCGTCAAGGGTAGCTTAGGGTTAGGGTTAGGGTTAAGTTTAGGGTGAGGGTTACGGTACAGCTTCAGGCCCTCTTCTGGTTCCGGGGGGCAGGCTGAGCCTGTGGTTAATTCTTCTTCCTGATGGGAAAATAGAGTGACCTGTGCCTGTCCCAACACATAGAGCTAGTCTCTCATTGGTTCCCCTTCTTCCCATTCATCTTCAGAACAAATTGCAACCTGTACGGAACAGGAGGTTAAAGGTGCTGATGCTCCAAGTAGGGAGGTTGCTAGTAAAGCGGCTGGAATGGCGAACCGGAGCACAAGGAGGTGAGAAATGAGGTGCGTTTTAGAAACCTTTCCCGATTCACACGGTGTACCATCTTCTGGGTTTCTCATGCATCTTTTCGATGTAGGAAGATGACCTTGTACCTGGAGATTTGGGACCCATGGGCTGGGTACCACGCAGTATTACTTTAAAGGGTCTGCGTTGGCTCACCCAACCTCACCAAACCTCTCAGCCCCAAGAGTGTCCACCCTTATGTCTCATCCAGCTGTGGGTCCAGATATGGTCAATCCAGGTTGCATCACAGCCCCTGAATGAATTGTGTGAGTATTTCTCTCTCTTTCACTGTCTTTGTTTCATGGGTTTTTAAAAGTAATTTATTTTTATAATGGGGTTTAGCTGCTTTTCACTGCTGTGTTTATGCCGCTTTACACCCACTTGACTCACTTACAGAGAGATATCAATACATAGGTTTGAAGATTCTTACTAGTCAGAAATATTCTTGTGCGATGAATAGGGGGTGTTGAGTCCAGTTCACTGAGCAAGGAGTAAGTGTTGTCTATTACATATTGGGTTTATGGAACGGTATGTTGGCTAATTTGAAACCCTTGTTTTATGCATCACCCCACCTCACCTTTCCCGTTAAGCAGCCATATTGTGTTTTCTAAATGTGTGATTCTCTTCTGTTTTGTAATTCAGTTCATGTGTAACGGTTTTTACATTCCCTCTATAAGTGATATCTTATGATAAGTGTCTTTTTCTGTGTGACTTATTTCACTTAGAATCGTTGTACCTAAATCCACTCATCATGCTGCTACTAACATTATGACATTGATGTCATGCCTGAGAGATATCCCATTCTACATAAGGACCTCAAATTCTTTATCCATTTTTCGCTTTCCTGGGCTATTTAAGATGTAATGAAGTGGAGGTTCCTGTCAACAGAGCAGCCATAAACTTTGGGGTGCCTGTGTCTTGCTGATTTTTAGTTTTCCCAATTTATACACCCATGAGTGGAAGTGCCCTATGCTCTCTAAGCTGTGTTTTTTCGATGTTTCAGGACACACCGTACACTTCTCCAGAGTGGCTGTTGGCAATTTACATCCCACCCATCAGCGTAGCAAGGCTCCCATTTCTCCATGGCCTGTCCTGCATTTCTGGTTTTGATACATTTTTCAGCATGGCCCTTTTGACCGATGGGAAGCGAGACTTCTTTGTAGTGCTGATTTGCCTTGCCAGGTTGTTTGGTTGGCCAAAACGGGCGTATGTGTTTTTCCCTGAATATATTCAGGAAAAAACGCATACGCCCTTTTTGGCCAAGGGCATCACTGTCGACGTTTTGCCGCTTTTCATGGGCTTTAAAGGCGATTCGAATCTACCTCCTGAAATCTGTTTCCTGCAATTCTGCCTTGCTTTCAAATCCTCTTCGTTGCCTTCCCTCAATTTATTTGTGGACTAGAGTTATCATTTATAACTGCGCAGGTTTTGTGAATTGCAGTGCCCCTGACCTGAATTTTTCAACTCGCTTTTTTGGGAGCTGGCGGCAAAAGTGCAGGATTGCTTCAGGCCCTCTTCTGGTTCCGGGGGCCAGGCTGAGCCTGTGGTTAATTCTTCTTCCTGATGGGAAAATAGAGTGATGTGTGCCTGTCCCAACATATAGAGCTAGTCTCTCATTGGTTCCCCTTCTTCCCATGCATCCTCAGGACAAATTGCAACCTGTACGGAACAGGAGGTTAAAGGTGCTTATGCTCCAAGTAGGGAGATTGCTAGTCAAGGGGCTGGAATGGCGAACCGGAGCACAAGGAGATGACAAATGAGGTGCGTTTTAGAAACCTTTCCCGATCACACGGTGTACCATCTTCTGGGTTTCTCATGCATGTTTTCGATGTAGGAAGATGCCCTTGTACCGGGAGATTTGGGACCCATGGGATGGGTACCACGCAGTATTACTTTAATAGGTCTGCATTTGCTCACCCAACCTCACCAAACCTCTCAGCCCCAAGAGTGTCCACCCTTATGTCTCATTCAGCTGTGGGTATAGATATGGTCAATACAGGTTGTATCACAGCCCCTGACCGAATTGTGTAAGAATTTCTCTCTCTTTCATTGTCTTTGTTTCATGGGTGTTTTAAAGAAATTTATTTTTATAATGGGGTTTAGCTTCTTTTCACTGCTCTGTTTATGCCGCTTTACACCCACTTGACTCACTTACGGAGAGATATCAATACCTAGGTTTTAAGATTCTTACTTGTCAGATATATTCTTGTGCGGTGAATAGCGGGTGTTGAGTCCAGTTCACTGAGCAAGGAGTAGTTCTTGTCTATTACATATTGGGTTTATGGAACGGTATATGAACTAATTTGAAACCCTTCTTTCATGTATCACACCACCTCACCTTTCCCGTTAAGCAGTCATAGTGTGTCTTCTAAAAGTGTGACTCTGTTCTGTTTTGTAATTCAGTTCAAGTGTGACGGTTTTTACATTCCCTCTATAAGTGATATCTTATGATAAGTGTCTTTTTCTGTGTGACTTATTTCACTTAGAATCGTCGAAACTAAATCCACTCCTCATGCTGCTACTCGCGTTAAGACATTGATTTCATGGCTGAGTGATATTCCATTGTACATAAGAAGCAAAACTTCTTTATCCATTTTTCTGTTTCCTAGGATATTTAAGGTGTAATGAAGTGGAGGTTCTTGTCAACAGAGCAACCCTTAACTTTGGGTTGCCTGTGTCTTGCTGATTTTTAGATTTCCCAATTTATACGCCCATGCGTGGAAGTGCCCCATTCTCTGTAGCTGTGTTTTTTAGATGTTTTTGGAAACACCATACCCTTCTGCAGAGTCGCCATTGGCAATTTACATCCCGCCCATCAGTGTAACAAGGCTCCCTTTCCTCCTTGTCCTCTCCTGCATTTCTTGTTTTTACACTTTTTTAGGAAGTTCCTTTTGACCGATGGGAAGTGAGACTCCTTTGTAGTGCTGATTTGCATTTCCGGCTTGCTTGGTTGGCCAAAAAGGGCCTATGCGTTTTTTTCTGAATTTATTCAGGAAAAAATGCATACGCCCTTTTTGGCCAAGGGCATCCTTGTCGACGTTTGGCCGCTTTTCATGTGCTTTAGTGGCGATTCGATTCTAACTCCTGAAATTTGTTTCCTGCAATTCTGCCTTTCTTTCCAATCCTTTTCGTTGCCTTCCCTCAATATAGTTTTGGACGATAGTTATAATTTAAAACTCTGCAGGTTTATGAATTGCAGTGCCCCTGAGCTCCATTTTTCAACTCGCTTTTTGGGAGCTTCCCGCAGAGCCGCTGGTTTGCTTCTGGCCCTACTCTGGTTCTCAGTGGCAGGCTAAGCCTTTGCTTAATTCTTCTTCCTGATTGGAAATTAGAGTGACATGTGCCTGTCCGAGCATCTAGGGCTTGGCTCTCCTTGTTTCTCCTCCTTCTCCTTCTTCCTTTGGACAAATTCCAAATTCTGTGCAACTGGATGTTGAAGGTGCTGACATCCTCAAGTGGGGAGGTTTTAAGGAAAATGGCTGGAGGGGTGAATCCAACAACCAGGAAATTAGGAGTTTTGGTTCCTTTTCCAAAATCTTCCTGATCCAACCGTGTTCCATCTTCTGTGTGTCACTAGCATGTTTTAGCTGTAGGAAAGGTCCCGTGTATGTAAGGAGAACACCAGGGATTTTTCCAAATCAGTGTCTCCCCGATCTCCAATCTGGGGAATTTTTAAGCTACTGGTACATGTGTGTTCATTAAGGGACTTGGGCCGTAGGCAGAGTCCGAACTTTAGATGATTGAAGTCTTCAGGCTCAGAAACGCTCACCATCGGCCTCCTTTAGTTTCCATTTTATCTGTAGTTGATAGATGATGTCGATATAGATATCTATTGTTTTTCAGATTATTTCCCCTTAGGGGTCATTAAAAAATATTGAGTATAGTTCCCTGTGCTATACAGTAGTTCCTTGTTGATGATATATTTTATACATAGCAGTGTGTATATGTTAATCCGAAACTGTTAATTTATCCCTCCTCCCACCTTTCCCCTTTGGTAATAAAAAAATATAAGATTTTATACTTCTCAGAAATCTAGGAGCTGAAAGAGAGGTATCATTTTCAATGGAAAATCATTCAAAACAAGGTTGAAACTTCAACCAAGATTATTAGATGTACATCCTTGGAAAGAAATCACTGCATTTCACTACTGTTGACCTGACAAATAAGACAAACCCCTCCACTGAACTTGCTTATAATAAAGTGATGGAAATATCAAATGGAAGTGTTAGAAACATCTTATTTTACACGAGCCTTATACACTGCTCTATGTTAATTACAGTTTGGCTCACACATCTGTTCATTGAAGTTACAATGTTCTCAAATTCTGTTACTGATCCTGCAGAGTGGACCCCAACAAGGGTCTCCCTGCCCAGTGTCATTGGAGCCAACAGATCGAGACTGACTTTGGTTCAGAAGCAAAGGAAAACTTTATATTTTAATCAGAGAATGGAGAGGTGAGAGTGTGTGCTCCCCTGCGGGTTGTGGGCCGGGCTGCTGTGTAGGGATCCTGTCAGCATCAGCGGGAGGGAGGGGGCGGAACTCTCGAGGGCCGGGTTGGCTGGAGCTCAGGTTCTATGTCGCAGAGTCTGCACAGGGCCCCACGAGCTGAGGTGTCGGCCCAGCCATTTTGCACTAGGAAATCGGGTCTGAAGTGCCGGGTGTGGGACCTCTGCATGTGGAAACCTAGGAGCAAGTGAAATTAGACAAAGTACAAAGGAAAAAATGGTTAGACTTTATTTTATTGCCCAGATTCTATTTTTATCTCCCAGGAATTTTTAATGGGCTTTGCCAGTGACAAAGCCCTCCTCTGCCTTTTGTCCCATTCCTCATTCGTGGGGCGCTGAGGGTGCAGACACCTCTTCTGTAAATGCTTCGTGCTGAGTTGGGTGTCCTCATACCTGGGGGGAGGGGCAGGACTTCTCTCCAGCAGCCTCCAGGTGAGGTTGATTGTCCCCAGGCCTCCTCCCTCACTGCTCGTCTGCCTGAGCACCAGCATTGGAAGTTTCATAGATTCTAATGACCTTTAAGGGTCCAGGAAAGAGATGTTCAGAGACGTTGCGGGGCGGGTGGGCGGTTTTACCCTGCTCCACATTGGTTCGACCCCCTTAGGCTGACGGTTTCTGCCAGCCTAGATGCTCTGACCAGTAGTCTGCGCTTTCTTCAGTTAGGCCACTGAATTAACGTACAAACAGCACCAGGTGTCAGAGCCCTGCTTGCTCAACTCCCAGACACTCCAGGGCTGGTGGTGATCCAGGACCATGACGGCCACTCAGTCAACGGCCTTTTGAAGTAGGAGGAGTACAGCCGGTCTCATTGGCCTCCGTCACCGCAGTGTCTGTAGGCTTTTCTATGGTGGCAGCGTTATTTACGGTTCCCCTGCCAAGTTTATTAGCTCCGCTCTGGGTGCAGTAAGTCCTGTAAGCAATAGTCTGCTCTTTTGGGGCACACTCTTGTTGTTTTCTGAGAGAAGCTCCAGGTCAAGTGATGGTCACACGAGTCGTCATGGGGGCCCATTGCCCCCAGTTGTCTCTCCGGAGGTTGGTGTTGGAGGGCCTCCTCACTCGAGGTCATTGTGCCCACGGAGCAATCCCTGCAACTTCAGGGCATGGTGGGTGGTTAGGATCACCAAGTGGCGTCCTTTACCCTTAGGAGGGAGCTGGCCTTGCGGGCTGCTGATTTCCAGGTTTTTAGATACCCCCAGTATCCTGGTCGGATGGGGTGGCTGGTCAATGCCTGGAGGGCATTCTTGCATTGTTCCATTTCAAGTGGTCCCAGTTTTTGCACTAATACTCCAAGGGCGATTTGCCTTGGACCAGGAATGTAAAGGTCAAAGGGTTTAGCTAACTTAGGGAGGTCCAGGGCAAGGGTCTGAATTGACTGCACTTTCCCTTCTTGAAGGGCCGCTTCTGGATTCTATTCAAAAGGATCATCATCTTTTCCTTTCAGTGTTTCATATAGAGGCCCAGCTATTAGACTGTAGTTAGGGATCCAGATGCAGCAAACCCCGGTCTCCGCAGGATCCCCTAAGCTGTCTTCTAGATTCAGGAAGGGTGAGGCAGCAAATGGCTTCTTCCCTTTCCTGGGGTGGGCTTCTCCGACCTTCTGTATGAATGAAACCCAGGAAGGTCACCTTAGTTTGTGATATTTGAGCCTTTTTCTTGGACACCTTCTATCTTTTATTGGCTAGGTAGTTCAGAGGCCTCCTTAGTCGGGCTGGTGATCAGAATGTCATCTGCATATTGAAGGAGGGTTCCCTTCTCCAGAGGTAGATCTTTTAGGTCTTTAGCTAACGTTTCCCAAAAGATGGTGTGGGAATTTTTGAACCCCTGGGGCAGGACGGCCCAGCAGCATTGCTTTTGTTGTATGTTGAGTCCTGCCACTCACAGCCAAAATTTCTTGTGACTCTGGGACTAATGGAATACAGAAGAAGGCATCATTGAAGTCTAATACAGAATACCATGTCCTGCTGGATGGTAGAATGACCAGCAGGGTGTAGGAATTTGGAACTACTAGATGTATATCCTCTGTGGCTTCACTGACTGTCCTGGCGTCCTCTACCAGGTACCCAGCAGCCCACGGGGCTCTTGTGGTCGGGCCCCTCACAGGATATGGAGCTCACCTGGGCAGGTACCCAGCTGCCCATGGGGCTCTCGGTGTTAGGCCACTCCCAGGATATGGAGCTCACCTGGGCAGGTACCCAGCAGCCCATGGGGCCCTCATGGTCAGGCCCCTCCCAGGTTATGGAGCTCACCTGGGCAGGTACGCAGCAGCCCACAGGGCTCTCGTGGGCAGGCCCCTCCCTGGATATGGAGCTCCCCTGGACAGGTACCCTGGCAGGGCTGGGCACACAGGAACCGTGCACATAGCCCTCATTGCAGAGCACCCCCACCACAACTGTAGCTCAGAGCTGACACAGAGCACCTCAGAGCAGAGCTTGAACTAACAAACAGCAGCTCCAACAGGTCTGTGACCCTAGGCTTCACTCTGTGCAGCCTCCCTCTGCCTGGTCTTCCAGGGGCTTCCACTGCATCCGGGGCACCAGGCCTCTGTCTGCACCCACCACCCCTCCTCTCCCTGACTCCTGGGTTCCTCTCATTAGCAGAGGGTCTTCTTGAAGTTGTCTCCCACTCATGGACCAGATGAAATGATTAGAAAACAAGCCAGGGCTGCCGCCCCTTATCTATCCTGACTCTCGGGACCCTACACCTGTTCCTTGGATCTGGCCGGTGCAGCAAGGCCCATTTTCTGCAACTCTGAGCCCCTGAGGGGCGAGGATTGGCTGACCTTGGCAGCCTGACCTGGCCGGCCAGCCCTTCCCAGGTGTGCCTGGGTTGAGGTCAATATAAACACCCCTCCAGGCAGCAAAAGCCTCTGCAGCTGTGCCTGACGCCATATTCTCTGCCCCGTCAGCAGTCTCGGGGTTGGGATGGTGGGAGGGAGTAGGGCCCGTGGCTCTATGAGTGGCCCGGTGTGACTGGGGCTCTGCTGGACTTCCTGAAGGAGTTGCCCTGCTGCCACCTGCTAAAGAAGAGGATGTGTCACCCATACTTGCTGCTGGAATTTCTCCCCGGGCAGAGGTGAGGAAGGAAAAAAGCAGTGGGGGCCGGGACAGGAGGGGTACCTCAGGCAGGGAAATGGAAAGCTTCCAGACGAGTGCCCAGGGCCAGGACCATCCTGGCTGGCCTGCAGGCACCAAGTCGGCCTGCGTGTCCAAGCCCCTTCCTCTAGCTTTTAAAGTCTTTGCACACATTCAGGTGTTTTACCTGGGAAGGGTGGGAAAAGTTCAGCAGCAACTGGCCTGGGGCTCAGCTCACATTTACTCAGAGACGCCTCCTCACGGTCCCCCAGCTTTGCAATGAGGACGCTCCTTGTGTTGGGGCTGCTGGCTGCATGGGAAATGATTCCCCACCTGTGACCAACTTCAGAATTGTTTACCACTGGAGCAAGTGCCCTGATAGGGTTTTCCTCTGTATGACCAGTGGGTTCTGTTTTTTTTTTTTCTTTTTTGGTTCAAGGTAAATTTTATTCCTATTTTTGTATTTATGGATATAAGCATGGAAATAATTCATTCATATAAATACGTCTATGGGAAGGACAGAACTTTTTTTTCTGTTTTATTTTTTTAAGTATTAATTATTTTTTAATTTTTGAATTTATTTTATTCATTTTTTTATACAGCAGGTTCTTATTGGTTATCTATTTTATACATATAAGTGTATATATGTCAATCCCAGGCTCGCAATTCATCCCACCACCACCACCCTGCCACTTTCCCCCCTTGGTGTCCATACATTTGTTCTCTACATCTGTGTCTCTATTTCTGCCTTGCAAACCGGCTCATCTGTACCATTTTTCTAGGTTCCACATGTATGCGTTAATATACGATATTTGTTTTTCTCTTTCTGACTTACTTCACTCTGTATGACAGTCTCTAGATCTATCCACGTCTCTACAAATGACCCAATTTCATTCCTTTTTATGGCTGAGAAATATTGCATTTTATATATGTAGCACATCTTTTCCGTTCATCTGTCTATGGGCATTTAGGTTGCTTCCATGACCTGGCTATTGTAAATAGTGCTGCAGTGAACATTGTGGTGAATATGTCTTTTTGAATTATGGTTTTCTCTGGGTATATGGCCAGTAGTGGGATTGCTGGGTCACACGGTAATTCTATTTTTAGTTTTTTAAGGAACCTCCATACTGTTCTCCATAGTGACTGTATCAACTTACATTCCCACAAATAGTGTAAGAGGGTTCCCTTTTCTCCACACCCTCTCCAGCATTTGTTGTTTGTAGATTTTCTGATGATGCCCATTCTAACTCGTGTGAGGTGATAACTCATTGTAGTTTTGGTTTATATTTCTCTAATAATTAGTGATGTTGAGCAGCTTTTCATGTGCTTCTTGGTCATCTGTATGTCTTCTTGGGACAAATGTCTATTTACGTCATCTGCCCATTTTTGGATTGGGTTGTTTGTTTTTTTACTGTTGAGCTGCATGAGCTGTTTATATACATTGGAGATTAATCCTTTGTCCATTGATTCGTTTGCAAATATTTTCTCCCATTCTGAGGGTTGTCTTTTCGTCTTGTTTGTAGTTTCCTTTGCTTTGCAAAAGCTTTTAGGTTTCATTTGCTCCCATTTGTTTATTATTGTTTCTTATTCCATTACTCTAGGAGGTGGATCAAAAAAGACCTTGCTGTGATTTATGTCAAAGAGTATTCTTCCTATGTTTTCCTCTAAGAGTTTTCTAGTGTCCGGTCTTACATTTTGGTCTCTAATGCATTTTGAGTTTATTTTTTGTGTATGGTGTTAGGGAGTGTTCTAATTTCATTCTTTTACATGTAGCTGTCCATTTTTCCCAGCACCACTTATTGAAGAGACTGTCTTTTCTCCATTGTATATCCTTGCCTCCTTTGTCATAGATTAGTGGGTCATAGGTGTGTAGGTTTATCTCTGGGCTTTCCTTTTTTTTTTTTTTTCTTTTACATCTTTAATGGAGTATAATTGCTTTACAATTGTGTGTTAGTTTCTGCTGTATAAAAAACTGAATCAGCTATGCGTATACATATAACACCATATCCCCTCCCTCTTGCACCTCCCTCTCACTCCCTTATCCCACCCTTTTAGGTGGTCACAAAGCACAGAGCTGGTCTCCCTGTGCTATGTGGCTGCTTCCCAGTAGCTATCAATTTTACATTTGGTACTGTATATATGTCCATACCACTCTCTCACTTTGTCCCAGCTTACCCTACCCCCTCCCCATGTCCTCAAGTCCTTTCTCTACGTCTGTGTCCTTAATCCTTTCCTGCCCCTAGGTTCTACATAAACTTTTTTTTTTAGATTCCATATATATGTGTTAGCATACGGTGTTTGTTTTTCTCTTTCTGACTTACTTCACTCTGTAGGACAGACTCTAGATCCATCCACCTCACTAAAAATAACTCAATTTCGTTTCTTTTTATGGCTGAATCATGTTCCATTGTATATATGTGCCACATCTTCTTTATCCATTTATCTGTTGATGGACACTTAGGTTGCTTCCATGTCCTGGCTATTGTAAATAGAGCTACAGTGAACATTGTGGTACATGACTCTTTTTGAATTATGGTTTTCTCAGGGTAAATGTCCAGGAGTGGGTTTGCTGGGTTGTATGGTAGTTCTATTTTTAGTTTTTAAGGAACCTTCATACCGTTCTCCCTAGTGGCTATATCAATTTACATTCCCACCAACAGTGCAAGAGGGTTCCCTTTTCTCCAATTAATGCCTCTCCAGCATTTATTGTTGGTAGATTTTTTGATGATGGCCATTCTGACTGGTGTGAGGTGATACCTCGCTGTAGTTTTGATTTGCATTTCTCTAATGATTAGTGATGTTCAGCATCTTTCATGTGTTTGTTGGCAACCTGTATATCTTCTTTGGAGAAATGTCTATTTAGGTCTTCTGCCCATTTTTGGATTGGGTTGTTTGGTTTTGTGATATTGAGCTACATGAGCTGCTTTTTGGAGATTAATCCTTTGCCATTTGCTTCATTTGAAAATATTTTCTCCCATTCTGATGGTTGTCTTTTCATCTTGCTTATGTTTTCCTTTGCTGTGCAAAAGAATTTATGTTTCATTAGGTCCCATTTTTTTATTTTTGTTTTTATTTCCATTTCTCTAGGAGGTGGGTCAAAAAGGATCTTGCTGTGATTTATGTCATAGACTGTTCTGCTTATGTTTTCCTCTAAGACTTTTATAGTGGCTGGTCTTATATTTAGGTCTCTAATCCATTTTGAGTTTATTTTTGTGTATGGTGTTAGGGAGTGTTCTAATTTCATTCTTTTACATGTAGCTGTCCAGTTTTCCCAGCACCACTTACTGAAGACACTGTCTTTTCTCCGTTGTATACCCTTGCCTCCTTTGTCATAGATTAGTTAACCATAGGTATGTGGGTTTATCTCTGTGCTTTCTATCCTGTTCTATTGACCTATATTTCTGTTTTTGTGTCAGTACCATATTATCTTGATTACTGTAGCTTTGTAATATAGTCTGAAGTCTGGAAGTCTGATTCCTCCAGCTCTTTTTTTTCCCCCTGAAGACTGCTTTGGCTATCCAAGGTCTTTTGTGTCTCCCTACAAATTTTAAGATTTTTTTTTCTTGTTCCGTAGAAAATGCCAAAGGTATTTTGATCGGGATTGCATTAAATCTGTAGATTGCTTTGGGTAGTATAGTCATTTTCACAATATTGATTCTTCTAATCCAAGAACATGGTATATGTCTCCATCTGTTTATATCATCTTTGATTTCTTTCATCAGTGTCTTATAGTTTTCTGAGTACAGGTCTTTTACTTCCTTAGGTAGGTTTATTCCTAGGTATTTTATTCTTTTTGTTGCAGTGGTAATGGGATTGTTTCCTTAATTTCTCTTTCTGATCTTTCATTGTTAGTGTATAGGAATGCAAGCAATTTCTGTGCATTAATTTTGTATCCTGCAACTTTACCAGATTCATTGATTAGCTCCAGTGGTTTTCTGGTGGCATCTTTAGGATTCTCTATCTATGATATCATGTCATCTGCAAACAGTGACAATTGTACTCCTTCTTTTCCTTTTTGTATTCCTTTTATTTCTTTTTCTTCTCTGATTGCCATGGCTAGGACTTCCAAAACTATGTTGAATAGCAGTGGTGAGAGTGGACATCCTCGTCTTGTTCCTGATCTTAGAGGAAACGCTTGCAGTTTTTCACCATTGAGAATGGTGTTTGCTGCGGGTTTGTCATATATGGCCTTTATTATGTTGAGGTAGTTTCCCTCTATGCCCACACTCTGCAGAGTTTTTATCATAAATGGGTGTTGAATTTTCACAAAATCTTTTCCTTCATCTATTGAGATGATCATATGGTTTTATTCTACAATTTGTTAATATGGTGTATTCACATTGATTTGTGTATATTGAAGAATCCTTGCATCCCTGGGATACACCGCACTTGATCATGGTGTATGATCCTTTTAATGTGTTGTTCGATTCTGTTTGCTAGTATTTGGTTGAGGATTTTTACATCTATATTCATCAGTGATATTGGTCTATAATTTTCTTTCCTTGTAGTATCTCTGTCTGATTTTGGTATCAGGGTGATGGTGGTCTCATAGAATGAGTTTGGGAGTGTTCCTTCCCCTGCAATTGTTTTGAAGAATTTGAGAAGGTTGGGTGTTAGCTCTTCTCTAAATGTTTGATAGAATTCACCTGTGATGCCATCCGGTTCTGGACTTTTGTTTGTTGGAAGATTTTTAATCACAGTTTCAATTTCATTGCTTGTGATAGGTTTGTTCATATTTTCTATTTCTTCCTGGTTCAGTCTTGGAAGGTTATCCCTTTCTAAGAATTTGTCCATTTCTTCCAGGTTGTCCATTTTATTGGCATAGATTTGCTTGTAGTAGTCTCTTAGGATGCTTTGTATTCCTGTGGTGTCTGTTGTAACTTCTCCTTTTTCACTTCTAATTTTGTTGATTTGAGTCCTCTCCCTCTTTTTCTTGAGTCTGGCTAAAGGTTGATCATTATTGCTTATCTTCTCAAAGAACCAGCTTTTAGTTTTATTGATCTTTGCTTTCATTTTCTTTGTTTCTATTTCATTTATTTCTGCTCTGATCTTTAAGATTTCTTTCCTTCTACTAACTTTGGGTTTTGTTCTTCTTTCTCTAGTTCCTCTAGGTGTAAGGTTAGATTGTTTATTTGAGATTTTTCTTGTTTCTTGAGGTAGGCTTGTATTGCTATAAACTTCCCTCTTAGAACTGCTTTTGCTGCATCCCATAGGTTTTGGATCATCGTGTTTTTGTTGTCATTTGTCTCTAGGTAGTTTTTGATTTCCTCTTTGATTTCTTCAGTGATCTCTTGGTTATTTAGTAACGTATTGTTTAGCCTCCATGTGTTTGTGTTTTTTACGGTATTTTTCCGTGTAATTGATTTCTAATCTCATAGCATTGTGGTTGGAACAGCTGCTTGACATGATTTCAGTTTTCTTAAATTTACTGAGGCTTTGTGACCCAAGATGTGATCTATCTTGGAGAATGTTCCGTGTGCAGTTAAGAAGAACGTGTAATCTGCTGTTTTTGGATGGAATGTCCTATAAATATCAATTAACTCTATCTGGTCTATTGTGTCATTTAAAGCTTGTGTTTCCTTATTAATTTTCTGTCTGGCTGATCTCCACTGGTGTAAGTGAGCTGTTAAAGTCCCCCACTATTATTGTGTTACTGTTGATTTCCTCTTTTATAGCTGTTAGCGGTTGCCTTATACATTGAGGTGCTCCTATGTTGGGTACATATATATTTATAATTGTTATATCTTCTTCTTGGATTGATCCCTTGACCATTATGTACTGTCTTTCCTTGTCTCTTGTAACATTCTTTATTTTAAAGTCTATTTTATCTGATATGAGTATTGCTACTCCAGCTTTCTTTTGATTTTCATTTGCATAGAATATATTTTTCCATCGCCTCACTTTCAGTCTGTGTGTGTCCCTAGGTCTGAAATGGGTCTCTTGTAGACAGCATATATATGGGTCTTGTTTTTGTATCCATTCAGCGAGCCTGTGTCTTTTGGTTGGAACATTTAGTGCATTCACGTTTAAGGTAATTATCGATATGTATGTTCCTATTACTATTTTCTTAATTGTTATGGGGTTGTCTTGGTGGGTCCTTTTCTTCTCTTGTGTTTCCCACTTAGAGAAGTTCCTTTAGCATTTGGGGTAGAGCTGGTTTCATGGTGCTGAATTCTCTTAGCTTTTGCTTGTCTGTAAGGCTTTTGATTTCTCCATCAAATCTGAATGAGACCTTTGCAGGGTGGAGTACTCTTGGTTGTAGGTTCTTCCCTTTCATCACTTTAAATTGATCATGCCACTCCCTTCTGCCTTGTAGATTTTCTGCTGAGAAATCAGCTGTTATCCTTATGGGAGTTCCCTTGTATGTTATTTGTCATTTTTCCCTTGCTGCTTTCAATAATTTTTCTTTGTCGTTAATTTTTGTCAATTTGATTACTATGTGTCTTGTCATTTTTCTCCTTTGGTTTATCCTGCCTGGGACTCTCTGTGCTTCTGGACTTGGGTGGCTATTTCTTTTCCCATGCTAGGGAAGTTTTTGACCATAATCTCTTCAAATATATTCTCGGGTCCTTTCTCTCTCTTCTCCTTCTGGGATCCCTATCATGCGAATGTTGTTGTGTTTAATGTTGTCCCAGAGGACTCTTGGGGTGTCTTCATTTATTTTCATTCTTTTTCTTTATTCTGTTCCATGGCAGTGATTTCCACCTTTCTGTCTTCCAGGTCACTTATCCGTTCTTCTGCCACAGTTATTCTGCTACTGATTCCTTCTAGTATATTTTTCATTTCAGTTATTACATTGTTCACCTCTGTTTGTTTGTTCTTTAATTCTTCTAGGTGTTTGTTCCTTAATTCTTCTAGGTCTTTGTTAAGCATTTCTTGTGTCTTCTCGATCTTTGCCTCCTTTCTTTTTCCAAGGTCTTGGCTCAACTTCACTATCATTATTCTGAATTCTTTTTCTGGAAGGTTCCCTATCTCCACGTCATTTCGTTTTTTTTTTTTCCTGGGGTTTTATCTTGTTCCTTGATCTGGTATAAAGTCCTCTGCCTTTTCATTTTGTCTATCTTTCTGTGAATGTGGTTTTCCTTCCACAGGCTGCAGAATTGTAGTTCTTCTTGCTTCTGCTGTCTGCTCTCTGGTGGATGAGTCTATCTTAGAGGCTTGTGCAAGCTTCCTGATGGGAGGGACTGGTGGTGGGTAGAGCTGGGTGTTGCTTTGGTGGGCAGAGCTTTAATCCGCTTGTCTGTGGATTAAATAAAACTTTAATAAAAAGTTTAATCCGCTTGTCTGCTGATGCATGGGGCTGGGTTCCCTCCCTGTTGGTTGTTTGGCCTGAGGCGACCCAGCACTGGAGCCTACCTTGCTCTTGGTGGGGCTAATGGCGGACTCTGGGAGGGCTCACACCAAGGAGTATTTCCCAGAACTTCTGCTGCCAGTGTCGTTGTCCTCACGGTGAGCCACAGCCACAGCCACCACCTGCCTCTGCAGGAGACCCTCTAAAAGTAGCAGGTAGTTCTGGTCATTCTCCTACAGGGTCACTGCTTCTTCCCCTGGGTCCTGATGTGCATACTACTTTGTGTGTGCCCTCCAAGAGTGGAGTATCTGAGTGGAGTTGAGACTCTGAGACTCTGCGTGGAGTCACACAGACTCTGGGTCCTGTGAAGCTTCGATGTTTTGTGGTTCTAGAAATCCTATAGGAGACGGTCCACAGCAGGTGAAGCTAATGTTGTCAGTAGAGGTGTTGAAGCCAAAGATCTGCAGTTCCGACTAGAGGTGCCGATGTACATACAGGACAAAATCATCTCGTGTGAATGTAGTTCAGGCATGTTTAAGATGAATGCAGTCATGTTAATGCCTACCATATTCTATCTTGAGCCTCTCCTCAGGGACCCCCTCCTCAGTTCCTGAGGCTCCTGTAAGTCATGTACAAGGGACTGGAAAGTGGGCTCTGTCCAGTCTGAGCCCTGAGTTACCCTGTGTGTATCTTAGGATGCTTTGTATTTCTGTGGTGTCTGTCTGTTGTAACATCATCTCTTTCATTTCAGATTTATTTGGGCCCTCTCTTTTTAAAAAAACATACTACTGTTGTCTTTTATTCTTTACAGAAGTTTAATAAGTGTTTGATCTACTATCCTTACCCTATGTATACTTTTTGCAGTGAGATTTTTACTTTTCTTTGTTTCCTTGTTACTATCAATAATTAGTGAGACTTCTTTTAAGCTACCTTCAACATTGCTTATAAAGCTGCTTTATTAGTGATGACAGAGCCTTAATGGAAGTCATGTTCTGGTTGTAAATTAGAATGCAATGTGCCAGCAAAAAGCCCCTTAAGTTTATGTCTCATTACTTCTTGTTCTTTTTTTAATTTAATTTTTATTTTTTGTCAGAGCAAATTTGATTAAAATGTTTTGTTTCTTCTAGGTGTGCAAGATGTGGTTCTTTTAAACATATACATATATCTATTCTTCTTTGCATCATTTTCCCATGTAGGTTATGACACAATGTTGAGCAGTCTTGTCTTGGTATTACATAGGTCTTTGGTGATTACATATTTCACATGTGTTTCTATATCTATCTTAACCCCAATATCCTAATGTATCCAATCCTCACACCTATCCATTTGCTGAACCATAAGTTTGTTTAATGAATCTGTGATTGCATTTCTCTGTGGAAATATCTTCATTGGTATGAATTTTTAGCTAAGACCTATAAGTGATATTATAGGATATGTGTCTTTGGCTTTCTGACTTAGTACAATTTGCCTGATTACCTCAAGAATCATACATGGTGCTGCAAATGGCATTGTTTCATTTTTTTCCCTGGCTAATATTCCATCTGTACGTGTACCAGTTCTTCTTTGGCCACGCACCTCTTGATGGACTTTCTGGTTGCCTCCATGTCTTGGCTATTGTAATACTGCTGCAATGCATATTTTCTTGCCTGTGTCTTTCCAGTTCTATCTTCTTATGTTATAGGCCAAGGAGTGGGCTTGCTGTATCATATGGTAGCTCAGTGTGTACGTTTTAAAGGCACCACCATTCAGTTCTCATTAGTGGCTCTTTCCAGGTTACGTCCCACTTAAAATTGAGGGTATGCATTTCTCCAAAACACCTTCAATATTTATTGTTTGTAGTTTTCTTGCTGATGGTTATTCTAACAGGTGCGAGCTGATACCTCTCTGTGGTTGAATTTGCATGTGTCCCAAAATATGTTGAAATTGAGCTTTAAAGCATGCCCTTTCTATTTATCAAACTGTGATTACAGCTTAGTTCTTCAAAGTGTTTTCTTAAAGTAAGTGTCACATTTTGAAAATTTTTGGCCATTACCTCCCTCAAGACATTTTGAAGGCAGGTTTCATTTACAGCCCTGAAGTACTTGTTCATATGAAGTGACCATTAGCACAGGTTTGAAAGCTGCTTTGGTAGGTAACGGCCGGAGGGCGGGAGCCTTTCCACGTTCCCCAATCTGGTAACAAGGGAAGGAGCCTTCAGCCCCAAAAGTGTCCACCCTTATGTCTCATCCAGCTGTGGAACTAGATATGGTCAATCTAGGTTGCATCACAGCCCCTGAATGAATTGTGTGAGAATTTCTCTCTCTTTGAAAGTCTTTGTTTCATGGGTAATTAAAAGTAGTTTATTTTTATAATGGGGTTTAGCTGCTTTTCACTGCTGTGTTTATGCCGCTTTACACCCCCTTGACTCACTTACAGAGAGATATCAATACATAGGTTTTAAGATTCTTACTAGTCAGATATAGTCTTGTGCGGTGAATAGGGGGTGTTGAGTCCAGTTCACTGAGCAAGGAGTAGGTCTTGTCTATTACATATTGGGTTTATGGAACGGTATCTGAGCTAATTTGAAACCCTTGTTTTATGCATCACCCCACCACACCTTTCCCCTTCAGCAGCCATAGTGTGTTTTCTAAATGTGTGACTCTGTTCTGTTTTGTAATTCAGTTCAAGTGTAGCGGTTTTTACATTCCCTCTGTAAGTGATATCTTATGATAAGTGTCTTTTTCTGTGTGACTTATTTCACTTAGAATCTTCGTACCTAAATCCACTCATCATGCTGCTACGACTCTTATGACATTGATTTCATGGCTGAGTGATATTCCATTGTATATGAGGACCCAACTTCTGTATCCATTTTTCCCTTTCCTAGGATATTTAAGGTGTAATGAAGTGGGGGTTCTTGTCAACAGAGCAGCCCTAAACTTTGGGGTGCCTGTGTCTTGCTGATTTTTAGTTTTCCCAATTTATACGCCCATGAGTGGAAGTGCCCTATGCTCTCCAAGCTGTGTTTTTTAGATGTTTCAGGACACACCGTACACTTCTCCAGAGTGGCTGTTGGCAATTTATATCCCGCCCATCAGCGTAGCAAGGCTCCCATTTCTCCATGGCCGGTCCTGAATTTTTGGATTTGACACTTTTTTCCGCATGGCCCTTTTGCCCGCTGGGAAGCGAGACAACTTTGTAGCACTGTTTTCCCTTTCCAGGTTGCTTGGATGGCCAAAAAGGGCGTATGCGTTTTTTCCTGAATATATTCAGGAAAAAACGCATACGCCCTTTTTGGCCAAGGGCATCATTGTCCACGTTTTGCCGCTCTTCATGTGCTTTCAAAGCGATTCGAATCTACCTCCTGAAAACTGTTTCCTGCAATTCTGCCTTGCTTTCAAATCCTCTTCGTTGCCTTCCCTCAATATATTTGTGGACGAGAGTTATCATTTAAAACTCTGCAGGTTTGTGAATTGCAGTGCCCCTGAGTTCCATTTTTCAAGTCGCTTTTTGGGAGCTGGCCGCAAAAGCGCATGATTGCTTCAGGCCCTCTTCTGGTTCTGGGGGGCAGGCTGAGGCTGTGGTTAATTCTTCTTCCTGATGGGAAAATAGAGTGACCTGTGCCAGTCCCAACCACTAGAGCTAGTCTCTCATTGGTTCCCCCTCTTCCCGTTCATCCTCAGGACAAATTGCAACCTATACGGAACAGGAGGTTAAAGGTGCTGATTCTCCAAGGAGGGAGATGGCTAGTAAAGGGGCTGGAATAGCGAACCCGAGCACAAGGAGATGAGAAATGAGGTGCGTTTTAGAAACCTTTCCCGATCACACGGTGTACCATCTTCTGGGTTTCTCATGCACGTTTTCGACGTAGGAAGATGCCCTTGATCCTGGGGATTTGGGACCCATGGGATGGGTACCATGCAGTATTAATTTAAAGGGTCTGCGTTGGCTCACCCAACCTCACCAAACCTCTCAGCCCCAAGAGTGTCCACCCTTATGTCTCAATCAGCTGTGGGTCTAGATATGGTCATTCCAGGTTGCATCACAGCCCCTGAACGAATTTTGTAAGAATTTCTCTCTCTTTCACTGTCTTTGTTTCACGGGTTTTGAAAAGACATTTATTTTTATAATGGGGTTTAGCTGCTTTTCACGGCTGTGTTTATGCCGTGTTACAGCCCCTTGACTCACTTACAGAGAGATATCAATACATAGGTTTGAAGATTCTTACTAGTCAGATATATTCTTGTGCGGTGAATAGGGGGTGTTGAGTCCAGTTCACTGAGCAAGGAGTAGGTCTTTTCTATTACATATTGGTTTTATGGAACGGTATCGGAGCTAATTTGAAACCCTTGTTTTATGCATCACCCCACCTCACCTTTCCCGTTAAGCAGCCATAGTGTGTTTTCTAAACGTGTGACTCTGTTCTGTTTTGTAATTCACTTCAACTGTAGAGGTTTCTACATTCCCTCTATAAGTGCTATCTTATGATAACTGTCTTTTTCTGTGTGACTTATTTCACTTAGAATCGTCGTACCTAAGTCCACTCATCGTGCTGCTACTAGCCTTATGACGTTGATTTCATGGCTGAGTGATAATCCATTGTACATGAGGACCTCAACTTCTTTATCCATTTTTCTCTTTCCTAGGATATTGAAGGTGTAATGAAGTGGGGGTTCTTGTCAACAGAGCAGCCCTAAACTTTGGGGTGCCTGTGTCTTGCTGATTTTTAGTTTTCCCAATTTATAGGCCCATAAGTGTAAGTGCCCTATGCTCTCCAAGCTGTGTTTTTTAGATGTTTCAGGACACACTGTACACTTCTCCAGAGTGGCTGTTGTCAATTTACATCCCGCCCATCAGCGTAGCAAGGCTCCCATTTCTCCATGGCCGGTCCTGCATTTCTGGTTTGGACACTTTATTCCGCATGGCCCTTTTTCCCGCTGGGAAGCGAGACTTCTTTGTAGCGTTGATTTTCCTTTCCAGGTGGCTTGGTTGGCCAAAAAGGGCGTATGCGTTTTTACCTGAATATATTCAGGAAAAAACGCATACGCCCTTTTTGGCCAAGGGCATCATTGTCCACGTTTTGCGGCTTTTCATGTGCTTTCAAGGCGATTCGAATCTACCTCCTGAAATCTGTTTCCTGCAATTCTGCCTTGCTTTCAAAGCCTCTTCGTTGCCTTCCCTTAATATATTTGTGGACGAGAGTTATCATTTAAAACTCTGCAGGTCTGTGAATTGCAGTGCCCCTGAGCTCCATTTTTCAACTTGCTTTTTTGGGAGCTGGCCGCAAAAGCGCAGGATTGCTTCAGGCCCTCTTCTGGTTCTGGGGGGCAGGCTGAGCTTGTGCTTAATTCTTCTTCCTGATGGGAAAATAGAGTGACCTGTGCCTGTCCCAACAACTAGAGCTAGTCTCTCTTTGGTTCCCCCTCTTCCCGTTCATCCTCAGGATAAATTGCAACCTGTACGGAACAGGAGGTTAAAGGTGCTGATTCTCCAAGGAGGGAGATGGCTAGTAAAGGGGCTGGAATGGCGAACCCGAGCAAAAGGAGATGAGAAATGAGGTGCGTTTTAGAAACCGTTCCCGATCACACAGTGTACCATCTTCTGGGTTTCTCATGCCTGTTTTCGACGTAGGAAGATGCCCTTGAACCTGGGGATTTGGGACCCATGGGATGGGTACCATGCAGTATTACTTTAAAGGGTGTGCGTTGGCTCACCCAACCTCACCAAAACTGTCAGCCCCATGAGTGTCCACCCTTATGTCTCAATCAGCTGTGGGTCTAGATATGGTCAATCCAGGTTGCATCACAGCCCCTGAACGAATTTTGTAAGAATTTCTCTCTCTTTCACTGTCTTTGTTTCACGGGTTTTGAAAAGTAATTTATTTTTATAATGGGGTTTAGCTGCTTTTCACGGCTGTGTTTATGCCGCTTTACACCCCCTTGACTCACTTACAGAGAGATTTCAGTACATAGGTTTGACGATTCTTACTAGTCAGATATATTCTTGTGCGGTGAATAGGGGGTGTTGAGTCCAGTTCACTGAGCAAGGAGTAGGTCTTGTCTACTACATATTGGGTTTATGGAACGGTATCTGAGCTAATTTGAAACCCTTGTTTTATGCATCACCCCACCTCACCTTGCCCGTTCAGCAGCCATAGTGTGTTTTCTGAACGTGTGACTCTGTTCTGTTTTGTAATTCAGTTCAAGTGTAGCGGTTTTTACATTCCCTCTAGAAGTGATATCTTATGATAAGTGTCTTTTCTGTGTGACTTATTTCACTTAGAATCGTCGTACCTAAATCCACTCATCGTGCTGCTACTAGCCTTATGACGTGGATTTCATGGCTGAGTGATATTCCATTGTACATGAGGACCACAACTTCTTTATCCATTTTTCTCTTTCCTAGGATATTTAAGGTGTAATGAAGTGGGGGTTCTTGTCCACAGAGCAGCCCTAAACTTTGGGGTGCCTGTGTCTTGCTGATGTTTAGTTTTCCCAATTTATACGCCCATGAGTGGAAGTGCCCTATGCTCTCCAAGCTGTGTTTTTTAGATGTTTCAGGACACACCGTACACTTCTCCAGAGTGGCTGTTGGCAATTTACATCCCACCCATCAGCGTAGCAAGGCTCCCATTTCTCCATGGCCGGTCCTGCATTTCTGGTTTGGACACTTTTTTCCGCATGGCCCTTTTGCCCGCTGGGAAGCGAGACTTCTTTGGAGCGCTGATTGGCCTTTCCAGGTTGCTTGGTTGGCCAAAAAGGGCGTATGCGTTTTTTCCTGAATATATTCAGGAAAAAACGCATACGCCCTTTTTGGCCAAGGGCATCATTGTCCACGTTTTGCCGCTTTTCATGTGCTTTCAAGGCGATTCGAATCTACCTCCTGAAATCTGTTTCCTGCAATTCTGCCTTGCTTTCAAATCCTCTTCGTTGCCTTCCCTCAATATATTTGTGGACGAGAGTTATCATTTTTAACTCTGCAGGTTTGTGAATTGCAGTGCCCATGAGCTCCATTTTTCAACTCGCTTTTTTGGGAGCTGGCCGCAAAAGTGCAGGATTGCTTCAGGCCCTCTTCTGGTTCTGTGGGGGCAGGCTGAGCTTGTGGTTAATTCTTCTTCCTGATGGGAAAATTGAGTGACCTGTGCCTGTCCCAACACCTAGAGCTAGTCTCTCATTGGTTCGCCCTCTTCCCGTTCATCCTCAGGACAAATTGCAACCTGTACGGAACAGGAGGTTAAAGGTGCTGATTCTCCAAGGAGGGAGATGGCTAGTAAAGCGGCTGGGATGGCGAACCCGAGCAAAGGAGATGAGAAATGAGGTGCGTTTTAGAAACCTTTCCCGATCACACGGTGTACCATCTTCTGGGCTTCTCATGCATGTTTTCGATGTAGGAAGATGCCCTTGAACCTGGAGATTTGGGACCCATGGGATGGGTACCATGCAGTATTACTTTAAAGGGTCTGCGTTGGCTCACCCAACCTCACCAAACCTCTCAGCCCCAAGAGTGTCCACCCTTATGTCTCAATCAGCTGTGGGTCTAGATATGGTCAATCCAGGTTGCATCACAGCCCCTGAACGAAATGTGTAAGAATTTCTCTCTCTTTCACTGTCTTTGTTTCACGGGTTTTGAAAAGTAATTTATTTTTATAATGGGGTTTAGCTGCTTTTCACGGCTGTGTTTATGCCGCTTTACACCCCCTTGACTCACTTACAGAGAGATATCAATACATAGGTTTGAAGATTCTTACTAGTCAGATATATTCTTGTGTGGTGAATAGGGGGTGTTGAGTCCAGTTCACTGAGCAAGGAGTAGGTCTTGTCTACTACATATTGGGTTTATGGAACGGTATCTGAGCTAATTTGAAACCCTTGTTTTATGCATCACCCCAGCTCACCTTTCCCGTTCAGCAGCCATAGTGTGTTTTCTAAACGTGTGACTCTGTTCTGTTTTGTAATTCAGTTCAAGTGTAGCGGTTTTTACATTCCCTCTATAAGGGATATCTTATGATAAGTGTCTTTTTCTGTGTGACTTATTTCACTTAGAATCGTCGGACCTAAATCCACTCATCATGCTGCTACTAGCCTTATGACGTGGATTTCATGGCTGAGGGATATTCCATTGTACATGAGGACCACAACTTCTTTATCCACTTTTCTCTTTCCTAGGATATTTAAGGTGAAATGAAGTGGGGGTTTTTGTCAACAGAGCAGCTCTAAACTTTGGGGTGCCTGTGTCTTGCTGATTCTTAGTTTTCCCAATTTATACGCCCATGAGAGGAAGCGCCCTATGCTCTCCAAGCTGTGTTTTTTAGATGTTTCAGGACCCACCGTACACTTCTCCAGAGTGGCTGTTGGCAATTTACATCCCGCCCATCAGCGTAGCAAGGCTCCCATTTCTCCATGGCCGGTCCTGCATTTCTGGTTTGGACACTTTTTTCCGCATGGCCCTTTTGCCCGCTGGGAAGCGAGACTTCTTTGGAGCGCTGATTTGCCTTTCCAGGTTGCCTGGTTGGCCCAAAAGGGCGTATGCGTGTTTTCCTGAATATATTCAGGAAAACACGCATATGCCCTTTTTGGCCAAGGGCATCATTGTCCACGTTTTGCCGCTTTTCATGTGCTTTCAAGGCGATTCGAATCTACCTCCTGAAATCTGTTTCCTGCAATTCTGCCTTGCTTTCAAAGCCTCTTCGTTGCCTTCCCTCAATATATTTGTGGACGAGAGTTATCATTTATAACTCTGCAGGTTTGTGAATTGCAGTGCCCCTGAGCTCCATTTTTCCAGTCGGTTTTTTGGGAGCTGGCCGCAAAAGTGCAGGATGGCTTCAGGCCCTCTTCTGGTTCTGGGGAGCAGGCTGAGCTTGTGGTTAATTCTTCTTCCTGATGGGAAAATAGAATGACCTGTGCTTGTCCCAACCCCTAGAGCTAGTCGCTCATTGGTTCCCCCTCTTCCCGTTCATCCTCAGGACAAATTGCAACCTGTACGGAACAGGAGGTTAAAGGTGCTGATTCTCCGAGGAGGGAGATGGCTAGTAAAGAGGCTGGAATGGCGAACCCGAGCACAGGAGATGAGAAATGAGGTGCGTTTTAGAAACCTTTCCCGATCACACGGTGTACCATCTTCTCAGCTTCTCTTGCATGTTTTCGATGTAGGAAGATGCCCTTGAACCTGGAGATTTGGGACCCATGGGATGGTACCATGCAGTATTATTTTAAAGGATCTGCGTTGGCTCACCCAACCTCATCAAACCTCTCAGCCCCAAGAGTGTCCACCCTATGTCTCAATCAGCTGTGGGTCTAGATATGGTCAATCCAGGTTGCATCACAGCCACAGAATCTATTTTGTAAGAATTTCTCTCTCTTTCACTGTCTTTGTTTCACGGGTTTTGAAAAGTAGTTTATTTTTATAATGGGGTTTAGCTGCTTTTCTCGGCTGTGTTTATGCCGCTTTACATCCCCTTGACTCACTTACAGAGAGATATCAATACATAGGTTTGAAGATTCTTACTAGTCAGATATATTCTTGTGTGGTGAATAGGGGGTGTTGAGTCCAGTTCACTGAGCAAGGAGTAGGTCTTGTCTATTACATATCGGGTTTATTGAACGGTATCTGAGCTAATTTGAAACCCTTGTTTTATGCATCACCCCACCTCACCTTTCCCGATCAGCAGCCATAGTGTGTTTCCTAAACGTGTGACTCTGTTCTGTTTTGCAATTCAGTTCAAGTGTAGCGGTTTTTACATTCCCTCTAGAAGTGATATCTTATGATAAGTGTCTTTTTCTGTGTGACTTATTTCACTTAGAATCGTCGGACCTAAATCCACTCATCGTGCTGCTACTAGCCTTATGACGTTGATTTCATGGCTGAGTGATATTCCGTTGTACATGAGGACCTCAACTTCTTTATCCATTTTTCTATTTCCTAGGATATTTAAGGTGTAATGAAGTGGGGGTTCTTGTCAACAGAGCAGCCCTAAACATTGGGGTGCCTGTGTCTTGCTGATTTTTAGTTTCCCAATTTATACGCCCATGAGTGGAAGTGCCCTATGCTCTCCAAGCTGTGTTTTTTAGATGTTTCAGGACCCACCGTACACTTCTCCAGAGTGGCTGTTGGCAATTTACATCCCGCCCATCAGCGTAGCAAGGCTCCCATTTCTCCATGGCCGGTCCTGCATTTCTGGTTTGGACACTTTTTTCCGCATGGCCCTTTTGCCCGCTGGGAAGCGAGACTTCTTTGGAGCGCTGATTGGCCTTTCCAGGTTGCTTGGTTGGCCAAAAAGGGCGTATGCGTTTTTTCCTGAATATATTCAGGAAAAAACGCATACGCCCTTTTTGGCCAAGGGCATCATTGTCCACGTTTTGCCGCTTTTCATGTGCTTTCAAGGCGATTCGAATCTACCTCCTGAAATCTGTTTCCTGCAATTCTGCCTTGCTTTCAAAGCCTCTTCGTTGCCTTCCCTTAATATATTTGTGGACGAGAGGTATCATTTAAAACTCTGCAGGTTTGTGAATTGCAGTGCCCCTGAGCTCCATTTTTCAACTCGCTTTTTTGGGAGCTGGCCGCAAAAGCGCAGGATTGCTTCAGGCCCTCTTCTGGTTCTGGGGGGCAGGCTGAGCTTGTGCTTAATTCTTCTTCGTGATGGGAAAATAGAGTGACCTGTGCCTGTCCCAACACCTAGAGCTAGTCTCTTATTGGTTCGTCCTCTTCCCGTTCATCCTCAGGAGAAATTGCAACCTATACGGAACAGGAGGTTAAAGGTGAAGATTCTCCAAGGAGGGAGATGGCTAGTAAAGCGGCTGGAATGGCGAACCCGAGCACAAGGAGATGAGAAATGAGGGGCGTTTTAGAAACCTTTCCCGATCACTTGGTGTACCATCTTCTGGGTTTCTCATGCATGTTTTCGATGTAGGAAGATGCCCTTTAACCTAGAGATTTGGGACCCATGGGATGGGTACCATGCAGTATTACTTTAAAGGGTCTGCGTTGGCTCACCCAACCTCACCAAACCTTTCAGCCCCAAGAGTGTCCACCCTTATGTCTCAATCAGCTGTGGGTCTAGTTATGGTCAATCCAGGTTCCATCACAGCCCCTGAGCGAATTTTGTAAGAATTTCTCTCTCTTCCACTGTCTTTGTTTCACGGGTTTTGAAAAGTAATTTATTTTTATAATGGGGTTTAGCTGCTTTTCACGGCTGTGTTTATGCCGCTTTACACCCCCTTGACTCACTTACAGAGAGATATCAGTACATAGGTTTGACGATTCTTACTAGTCAGATATATTCTTGTGCGGTGAATAGGGGGTGTTGAGTCCAGTTCACTGAGCAAGGAGTAGGTCTTGTCTATTACATATTGGGTTTATGGAACGGTATCTGAGCTAATTTGAAACCCTTGTTTTATGCATCACCCCACCTCACCTTTCCGCTTCAGCAGCCATAGTGTGTTTTCTGAACGTGTGACTCTGTTCTGTTTTGTAATTCAGTTCAAGTGTAGCGGTTTTTACATTCCCTCTATAAGTGATATCTTATGATAAGTGTCTGTTTCTGTGTGACTTATTTCACTTAGAATCGTCGGACCTAAATCCACTCATCGTGCTGCTACTAGCCTTATGACGTTGATTTCATGGCTGAGTGATATTCCATTATACATGAGGACCACAACTTCTTTATCCATTTTTCTCTTTCCTAGGATATTTAAGGTGTAATGAAGTGGGGGTGTTTGTCAACAGAGCAGCCCTAAACTTTGGTGTGCCTGTGTCTTGCTGATTTTAGTTTTCCCAATTTATACGCCCATGAGTGGAAGTGCCCTATACTCTCTAAGCTGTGTTTTTTAGATGTCTCAGGACCCACCGTACACTTCTCCAGAGTGGCTGTTGGCAATTTACATCCCGCCCATCAGCGTAGCAAGGCTCCCATTTCTCCATGGCCGGTCCTGCATTTCTGGTTTGGACACTTTTTTCCGCATGGCCCTTTTGCCCGCTGGGAAGCGAGACTTCTTTGGAGCGCTGATTTGCCTTTCCAGGTTACTTGGTTGGCCAAAAAGGGCATATGCGTTTTTTCCTGAATATATTCAGGAAAAAACGCATACGCCCTTTTTGACCAAGGGCATCACTGTCCACGTTTTGCCGCTTTTCATGGGCTTTCAAGGTGATTCGAATCTACCTCCTGAAATCTGTTTCCTGCAATTCTGCCTTGCTTTCAAATCCTCTTCGTTGCCTTCCCTCAATATATTTGTGGACGAGAGTTATCATTTTTAACTCTGCAGGTTTGTGAATTGCAGTGCCCATGAGCTCCATTTTTCAACTCGCTTTTTTGGGAGCTGGACGCAAAAGTGCAGGATTGCTTCAGGCCCTCTTCTGGTTCTGGGGGGCAGGCTGAGCTTGTGCTTAATTCTTCTTCCTGATGGGAAAATAGAGTGACCTGTGCCTGTCCCAACACCTAGAGCTAGTCTCTCATTGGTTCGCCCTCTTCCCGTTCATCCTCAGGACAAATTGCAACCTGTACGGAACAGGAGGTTAAAGGTGCTGATTCTCCAAGGAGGGAGATGGCTAGTAAAGCGGCTGGAATGGCGAACCCGAGCACAAGGAGATGAGAAATGAGGTGCGTTTTAGAAACCTTTCCCGATCACATGGTGTACCATCTTTTGGGTTTCTCATGCATGTTTTCGATGTAGGAAGATGCCCTTTAACCTAGAGATTTGGGACCCATGGGATGGGTACCATGCAGTATTACTTTAAAGGGTCTGCGTTGGCTCACACAACCTCACCAAACCTTTCAGCCCCAAGAGTGTCCACCCTTATGTCTCAATCAGCTGTGGGTCTAGATATGGTCAATCCAGGTTGCATCACAGCCCCTGAACGAATTTTGTAAGAATTTCTCTCTCTTCCACTGTCTTTGTTTCACGGGTTTTGAAAAGTAATTTATTTTTATAATGGGGTTTAGCTGCTTTTCACGGCTGTGTTTATGCCGCTTTACACCCCCTTGACTCACTTACAGAGAGATATCAGTACATAGGTTTGACGATTCTTACTAGTCAGATATATTCTTGTGCGGTGAATAGGGGGTGTTGAGTCCAGTTCACTGAGCAAGGAGTAGGTCTTGTCTATTACATATTGGGTTTATGGAACGGTATCTGAGCTAATTTGAAACACTTGTTTTATGCATCACCCCACCTCACCTTTCCGCTTCAGCAGCCATAGTGTGTTTTCTGAACGTGTGACTCTGTTCTGTTTTGTAATTCAGTTCCAATGTAGCGGTTTTTACATTCCCTCTATAAGTGATATCTTATGATAAGTGTCTTTTTCTGTGTGACTTATTTCACTTAGAATCGTCGGACCTAAATCCACTCATCGTGCTGCTACTAGCCTTATGACGTTGATTTCATGGCTGAGTGATATTCCATTGTACATGAGGACCACAACTTCTTTATCCAGTTTTCTCTTTCCTAGGATATTTAAGGTGTAATGAAGTGGGGGTGTTTGTCAACAGAGCAGCCCTAAACTTTGGGGTGCCTGTGTCTTGCTGATTTTAGTTTTCCCAATTTATACGCCCATGAGTGGAAGTGCCCTATGCTCTCCAAGCTGTGTTTTTTAGATGTTTCAGAACACACCGTACACTTCTCCAGAGTGGCTGTTGGCAAGTTACATCCCACCCATCAGCGTAGCAAGGCTCCCATTTCTCCATGGCCGGTCCTGCATTTCTGGTTTGGACACTTTTTTCCGCATGGCCCTTTTGCCCGCTGGGAAGCGAGACTTCTTTGGAGCGCTAATTGGCCTTTCCAGGTTGCTTGGTTGGCCAAAAAGGGCGTATGCGTTTTTTCCTGAATATATTAAGGAAAAAACGCATACGCCCTTTTTGGCCAAGGGCATCATTGTCCACGTTTTGCCGCTTTTCATGTGCTTTCAAGGCGATTCGAATCTACCTCCTGAAATCTGTTTCCTGCAATTCTGCCTTGCTTTCAAAGCCTCTTCGTTGCCTTCCCTTAATATATTTGTGGACGAGAGGTATCATTTAAAACTCTGCAGGTTTGTGAATTGCAGTGCCCCTGAGCTCCATTTTTCAACTCGCTTTTTTGGGAGCTGGCCGCAAAAGCGCAGGATTGCTTCAGGCCCTCTTCTGGTTCTGGGGGGAAGGCTGAGCTTGTGCTTAATTCTTCTTCCTGATGGGAAAATAGAGTGACCTGTGCCTGTCCCAACACCTAGAGCTAGTCTCTCATTGGTTCCCCCTCTTCCCGTTCATCCTCAGGACAAATTGCAACCTGTACGGAACAGGAGGTTAAAGGTGCTGATTCTCCAAGGAGGGAGATGGCTAGTAAATCGGCTGGAATGGCGAACCCGAGCAAAGGAGATGAGAAATGAGGTGCGTTTTAGAAACCTTTCCCGATCACACGGTGTACCATCTTCTGGGTTTCTCATGCCTGTTTTCGATGTAGGAAGATGCCCTTGAACCTGGAGATTTGGGACCCATGGGATGGGTACCATGCAGTATTACTTGAAAGGGTCTGCGTTGGCTCACCCAACCTCACCGAACCTCTCAGCCCCAAGAGTGTCCACCCTTATGTCTCAATCAGCTGTGGGTCTAGATATGGTCAATCCAGGTTGCATCACAGCCCCTGAACGAATTTTGTAAGAATTTCTCTCTCTTTCACTGTCTTTGTTTCACGGGTTTTGAAAAGTAATTTATTTTTATAATGGGGTTTAGCTGCTTTTCACGGCTGTGTTTATGCCGCTTTACACCCCCTTGACTCACTTACAGAGAGATATCAATACATAGGTTTGAAGATTCTTACTAGTCAGATATATTCTTGTGCGGTGAATAGGGGGTGTTGAGTCCAGTTCACTGAAAAAGGAATAGGTCTTGTCTCTTACATACTGGGTTTATGGAACGGTATCTGAGCTAATTTGAAACCCTTGTTTTATGCATCACCCCACCTCACCTTTCCCGTTCAGCAGCCATAGTGTGTTTTCTGAACGTGTGACTCTGTTCTGTTTTGTAATTCAGTTCAAGTGTAGCGGTTTTTACATTCCCTCTCTAAGTGATATCTTATGATAAGTGTCTTTTTCTGTGTGACTTATTTCTCTTAGAATCGTCGTACCTAAATCCACTCATCGTGCTGCTACTAGCCTTATGACGTGGATTTCATGGCTGAGTGATATGCCATTGTACATGAGGACCACCACTTCTTTATCCATTTTTCTCTTTCCTAGGATATTTAAGGTGTAATGAAGTGGGGGTTCTTGTCAACAGAGCAGCCCTAAACTTTGGGGTGCCTGTGTCTTGCTGATTTTTAGTTTTCCCAATTTATACGCCCATGAGTGGAAGTGCCCTATACTCTCTAAGCTGTGTTTTTTAGATGTCTCAGGACACACCGTACACTTCTCCACAGTGGCTGTTGGCAATTTACATCCAGCCCATCAGCGTAGTAAGGCTCCCATTTCTCCATGGCCGGTCCTGCATTTCTGGTTTTGACACATTTTTCCGCATGGCCCTTTTGCCCGATGGGAAGCGAGACTTCTTTGGAGCGCTGATTTGCCTTTCCAGATTGCTTGGTTGGCCAAAAAGGGCGTATGCGTTTTTTCCTGAATATATTCAGGAAAAAACGCATACGCCCTTTTTGGCCAAGGGCATCGTTGTCCACGTTTTGCCGCTTTTCATGTGCTTTCAAGGCGATTCGAATCTACCTCCTGAAATCTGTTTCCTGCAATTCTGCCTTGCTTTCAAATCCTCTTCGTTGCCTTCCCTCAATATATTTGTGGACGAGAGTTATCATTTTTAACTCTGCAGGTTTGTGAATTGCAGTGCCCATGAGCTCCATTTTTCAACTCGCTTTTTTGGGAGCTGGCCGCAAAAGTGCAGGATTGCTTCAGGCCCTCTTCTGGTTCTGTGGGGGCAGGCTGAGCTTGTGGTTAATTCTTCTTCCTGATGGGAAAATTGAGTGACCTGTGCCTGTCCCAACACCTAGAGCTAGTCTCTCATTGGTTCGCCCTCTTCCCGTTCATCCTCAGGACAAATTGCAACCTGTACGGAACAGGAGGTTAAAGGTGCTGATTCTCCAAGGAGGGAGATGGCTAGTAAAGCGGCTGGGATGGCGAACCCGAGCAAAGGAGATGAGAAATGAGGTGCGTTTTAGAAACCTTTCCCGATCACACGGTGTACCATCTTCTGGGCTTCTCATGCATGTTTTCGATGTAGGAAGATGCCCTTGAACCTGGAGATTTGGGACCCATGGGATGGGTACCATGCAGTATTACTTTAAAGGGTCTGCGTTGGCTCACCCAACCTCACCAAACCTCTCAGCCCCAAGAGTGTCCACCCTTATGTCTCAATCAGCTGTGGGTCTAGATATGGTCAATCCAGGTTGCATCACAGCCCCTGAACGAAATGTGTAAGAATTTCTCTCTCTTTCACTGTCTTTGTTTCACGGGTTTTGAAAAGTAATTTATTTTTATAATGGGGTTTAGCTGCTTTTCACGGCTGTGTTTATGCCGCTTTACACCCCCTTGACTCACTTACAGAGAGATATCAATACATAGGTTTGAAGATTCTTACTAGTCAGATATATTCTTGTGTGGTGAATAGGGGGTGTTGAGTCCAGTTCACTGAGCAAGGAGTAGGTCTTGTCTACTACATATTGGGTTTATGGAACGGTATCTGAGCTAATTTGAAACCCTTGTTTTATGCATCACCCCAGCTCACCTTTCCCGTTCAGCAGCCATAGTGTGTTTTCTAAACGTGTGACTCTGTTCTGTTTTGTAATTCAGTTCAAGTGTAGCGGTTTTTACATTCCCTCTATAAGGGATATCTTATGATAAGTGTCTTTTTCTGTGTGACTTATTTCACTTAGAATCGTCGGACCTAAATCCACTCATCATGCTGCTACTAGCCTTATGACGTGGATTTCATGGCTGAGGGATATTCCATTGTACATGAGGACCACAACTTCTTTATCCACTTTTCTCTTTCCTAGGATATTTAAGGTGAAATGAAGTGGGGGTTTTTGTCAACAGAGCAGCTCTAAACTTTGGGGTGCCTGTGTCTTGCTGATTCTTAGTTTTCCCAATTTATACGCCCATGAGAGGAAGCGCCCTATGCTCTCCAAGCTGTGTTTTTTAGATGTTTCAGGACCCACCGTACACTTCTCCAGAGTGGCTGTTGGCAATTTACATCCCGCCCATCAGCGTAGCAAGGCTCCCATTTCTCCATGGCCGGTCCTGCATTTCTGGTTTGGACACTTTTTTCCGCATGGCCCTTTTGCCCGCTGGGAAGCGAGACTTCTTTGGAGCGCTGATTTGCCTTTCCAGGTTGCCTGGTTGGCCCAAAAGGGCGTATGCGTGTTTTCCTGAATATATTCAGGAAAACACGCATATGCCCTTTTTGGCCAAGGGCATCATTGTCCACGTTTTGCCGCTTTTCATGTGCTTTCAAGGCGATTCGAATCTACCTCCTGAAATCTGTTTCCTGCAATTCTGCCTTGCTTTCAAAGCCTCTTCGTTGCCTTCCCTCAATATATTTGTGGACGAGAGTTATCATTTATAACTCTGCAGGTTTGTGAATTGCAGTGCCCCTGAGCTCCATTTTTCCAGTCGGTTTTTTGGGAGCTGGCCGCAAAAGTGCAGGATGGCTTCAGGCCCTCTTCTGGTTCTGGGGAGCAGGCTGAGCTTGTGGTTAATTCTTCTTCCTGATGGGAAAATAGAATGACCTGTGCTTGTCCCAACCCCTAGAGCTAGTCGCTCATTGGTTCCCCCTCTTCCCGTTCATCCTCAGGACAAATTGCAACCTGTACGGAACAGGAGGTTAAAGGTGCTGATTCTCCGAGGAGGGAGATGGCTAGTAAAGAGGCTGGAATGGCGAACCCGAGCACAGGAGATGAGAAATGAGGTGCGTTTTAGAAACCTTTCCCGATCACACGGTGTACCATCTTCTCAGCTTCTCTTGCATGTTTTCGATGTAGGAAGATGCCCTTGAACCTGGAGATTTGGGACCCATGGGATGGTACCATGCAGTATTATTTTAAAGGATCTGCGTTGGCTCACCCAACCTCATCAAACCTCTCAGCCCCAAGAGTGTCCACCCTATGTCTCAATCAGCTGTGGGTCTAGATATGGTCAATCCAGGTTGCATCACAGCCACAGAATCTATTTTGTAAGAATTTCTCTCTCTTTCACTGTCTTTGTTTCACGGGTTTTGAAAAGTAGTTTATTTTTATAATGGGGTTTAGCTGCTTTTCTCGGCTGTGTTTATGCCGCTTTACATCCCCTTGACTCACTTACAGAGAGATATCAATACATAGGTTTGAAGATTCTTACTAGTCAGATATATTCTTGTGTGGTGAATAGGGGGTGTTGAGTCCAGTTCACTGAGCAAGGAGTAGGTCTTGTCTATTACATATCGGGTTTATTGAACGGTATCTGAGCTAATTTGAAACCCTTGTTTTATGCATCACCCCACCTCACCTTTCCCGATCAGCAGCCATAGTGTGTTTCCTAAACGTGTGACTCTGTTCTGTTTTGCAATTCAGTTCAAGTGTAGCGGTTTTTACATTCCCTCTAGAAGTGATATCTTATGATAAGTGTCTTTTTCTGTGTGACTTATTTCACTTAGAATCGTCGGACCTAAATCCACTCATCGTGCTGCTACTAGCCTTATGACGTTGATTTCATGGCTGAGTGATATTCCGTTGTACATGAGGACCTCAACTTCTTTATCCATTTTTCTATTTCCTAGGATATTTAAGGTGTAATGAAGTGGGGGTTCTTGTCAACAGAGCAGCCCTAAACATTGGGGTGCCTGTGTCTTGCTGATTTTTAGTTTCCCAATTTATACGCCCATGAGTGGAAGTGCCCTATGCTCTCCAAGCTGTGTTTTTTAGATGTTTCAGGACCCACCGTACACTTCTCCAGAGTGGCTGTTGGCAATTTACATCCCGCCCATCAGCGTAGCAAGGCTCCCATTTCTCCATGGCCGGTCCTGCATTTCTGGTTTGGACACTTTTTTCCGCTTGGCCCTTTTGCCCGCTGGGAAGCGAGACTTCTTTGGAGCGATGATTTGCATTTCCAGGTTGCTTGGCTGGCCAAAAAGGGCGTATGCGTTTTTTCCTGAATATATTCAGGAAAAAACGCATACGCCCTTTTTGGCCAAGAGCATCACTGTCCACCTTCTGCCTCTTTTCTTGGGCTTTCAAGGCGATTCGAATCTACCTCCTGAAATCTGTTTCCTGCAATTCTGCCTTGCTTTCAAATCCTCTTCGTTGCCTTCCCTCAATATATTTGTGGACGAGAGTTATCATTTATAACTCTGCAGGTTTGTGAATTGCAGTGCCCCTGAGCTCCATTTTTCAACTCGCTTTTTTGGGAGCTGGCCGCAAAAGCGCAGGATTGCTTCAGGCCCTCTTCTGGTTCTGGGGGGCAGGCTGAGCTTGTGGTTAATTCTTCTTCCTGATGGGAAAATAGAGTGACCTGTGCCTGTCCCAACACCTAGAGCTAGTCTCTCATTGGTTCGCCCTCTTCCCGTTCATCCTCAGGACAAATTGCAACCTGTACGGAACAGGAGGTTAAAGGTGCTGATTCGCCAAGGAGGGAGATGGCTAGTAAAGCGGCTGGAATGGCGAACCCGAGCACAAGGAGATGAGAAATGAGGTGCGTTTTAGAAACCTTTCCCGATCACACGGTGTACCATCTTCTGGGCTTCTCATGCATGTTTTCGATGTAGGAAGATGCCCTTGAACCTGGAGATTTGGGACCCATGGGATGGGTACCATGCAGTATTACTTGAAAGGGTCTGCGTTGGCTCACCCAACCTCACCAAACCTCTCAGCCCCAAGAGTGTCCACCCTTATGTCTCAATCAGCTGTGGGTCTAGATATGGTCAATCCAGGTTGCATCACAGCCCCTGAACGAAATGTGTAAGAATTTCTCTCTCTTTCACTGTCTTTGTTTCACGGGTTTTGAAAAGTAATTTATTTTTATAATGGGGTTTAGCTGCTTTTCACGGCTGTGTTTATGCCGCCTTACACCCCCTTTACTCACTTACAGAGAGATATCAATACATAGGTTTGAAGATTCTTACTAGTCAGATATATGCTTGTGCAGTGAATAGGGGGTGTTGAGTCCAGTTCACTGAGCAAGGAGTAGGTCTTGTCTATTACATATTGGGTTTATGGAACGGTATCTGAGCTAATTTGAAACCCTTGTTTTATGCATCACCCCACCTCACCTTTCCCGTTTAGCAGCCATAGTGTGTTTTCTAAATGTGTGACTCTGTTCTGTTTTTTAATTCAGTTCAAGTGTAATGGATTTTAGCTTCCCTCTATAAGTGATATCTTATGATAAGTGTCGTTTTCTGTGTGACTTATTTCACTTAGAATCGTCGTACCTAAATCCACTCATCGTGCTGCTACTAGCCTTATGACGTTGATTTCATGCCTGAGTGATATTCCATTGTACATGAGGACCACAACTTCTTTATCCATTTTTCTCTTTCCTAGGATATTTAAGGTGTAATGAAGTGGAGTTTCTTGTAACCAGAGCAGCACTAAGCTTTGGGTTGCCTGTGTCTTTTTGATTTTTAGTTTTCCCAATTTATACGCCCATGAGTGGAAGTGCCCTATTCTTTCTAGCTCTGTTTTTTAGATGTTTTAGGAAACACCATACCCTTCTCCAGACTCGCCATTGGCAATTTACATCCCGCCCATCAGTGTAACAAGGCTCCCTTTCCTCCTTGGCCTCTCCTGGATTTCTTGGTTTTACACTTTTTTACGAAGTTCCTTTTGACCGATGGGAACTGAGACCTCTTTGTAGTGCTGATTTGCATTTCCGGCTTGCTTGGTTTGCCAATCAGGGACTATGCGTTTTTTTTTGAATTTATTCAGGAAAAAAAGCATACGCCCTTTTTGGCCAAGTGCATCCTTGTCGACGTTTGGCCGCTTTTCATGTGCTTTAGTGGCTATTCGAATCTAACTCCTGAAATTTGTTTCCTGCAATTCTGCCTTGCTTTCCAATCCTTTTCGTTGCCTTCCCTCAATATAGTTTTGGGCGATAATTATAATTTAAAACTCTGCAGGTTTGTGAATTGCAGTGCCCCTGAGCTCCATTTTTCAACTCGCTTTTTGGGAGCTTCCCGCAGAGCCGCTGGTTTGCTTCTGGCCCTGCTCTGGTTCTCAGTGGCAGGCTAAGCCTTTGCTTAATTCTTCTTCCTGATTGGAAATTAGAGTGACATGTGCCTGTCCGAGCATCTAGGGCTTGGCTCTCCTTGTTTCTCCTCCTTCCCCTTTTTCCTTAGGACAAATTCCAAATTCTGTGCAACTGGATGTTGAAGGTGCTGACATCCTCAAGTGGGGAGATTTTAAGGAAAAAGGCTGGAGGGGTGAATCCAACAACCAGGAAATTAGGAGTTTTGGTTCCTTTTCCAAAATCTTCCTGATCCAACCGTGTTCCATCTTCTGGGTGTCACAGGCATGTTTTAGCTGTAGGAAAGGTCCCGTGTATGTAAGGCGAACACCAGGGATTTTTCCAAATCAGTGTCTCCCCAAGCTCCAATCTGGGGAATTTTTAAGCTACTGGTACATGTGTGTTCATTAAGGGACTTGGGCTGTAGGCAGAGTCCGAACTTTAGATGATTGAAGTCTTCAGGTTCAGAAACGCTCACCATCGGCCTCCTTTAGTTTCCATTTTATCTGTAGTTGATAGATGATGTCGATATAGATATCTATTGTTTTTCAGATTATTTCCCCTTAGGGGTCATTAAAAAATATTGAGTATATTTCCCTGTGCTATACAGTAGATCCTTGTTGATGATATATTTTATACATAGCAGTGTGTATATGTTAATCCGAAACTGTTAATTTATCCCTCCTCCCACCTTTCCCCTTTGGTAATAAAAAAATATAAGATTTTATACTTCTCAGAAATCTAGGAGCTGAAAGAGAGGTATCATTTTCAATGGAAAATCATTCAAAACAAGGTTGAAACTTCAACCAAGATTATTAGATGTACATCCTTGGAAAGAAATCACTGCATTTCACTACTGTTGACCTGACAAATAAGACAAACCCCTCCACTGAACTTGCTTATAATAAAGTGATGGAAATATCAAATGGAAGTGTTAGAAACATCTTATTTTACACGAGCCTTATACACTGCTCTATGTTAATTACAGTTTGGCTCACACATCTGTTCATTGAAGTTACAATGTTCTCAAATTCTGTTACTGATCCTGCAGAGTGGGCCCCAACAAGGGTCTCCCTGCCCAGTGTCATTGGAGCCAACAGATCGAGACTGACTTTGGTTCAGAAGCAAAGGAAAACTTTATATTTTAATCAGAGAATGGAGAGGTGAGAGTGTGTGCTCCCCTGCGGGTTGTGGGCCGGGCTGCTGTGTAGGGATCCTGTCAGCATCAGCCGGAGGGAGGGGGCAGAGCTCTCGAGGGCCGGGTTGGCTGGAGCTCAGGCTCTATGTCGCAGAGTCTGCACAGGGCCCCACGAGCTGAGGTGTCGGCCCAGCCATTTTGCACTAGGAAATCGGGTCTGAAGTGCCGGGTGTGGGACCTCTGCATGTGGAAACCTAGGAGCAAGTGAAATTAGACAAAGTACAAAGGACAAAATGGTTAGACTTTATTTTATTGCCCAGATTCTATTTTTATCTCCCAGGAATTTTTAATGGGCTTTGCCAGTGACAAAGCCCTCCTCTGCCTTTTGTCCCATTCCTCATTCGTGGGGCACTGAGGGTGCAGACACCTCTTCTGTAAATGCTTCGTGCTGAGTTGGGTGTCCTCATACCTGGGGGGAGGGGCAGGACTTCTCTCCAGCAGCCTCCAGGTGAGGTGGATTGTCCCCAGGCCTCCTCCCTCACTGCTCGTCTGCCTGAGCACCAGCATTGGAAGTTTCATAGATTCTAATGACCTTTAAGGGTCCAGGAAAGAGATGTTCAGAGACGTTGCGGGGGGGTGGGCGGTTTTACCCTGCTCCACATTGGTTCGACCCCCTTAGGCTGACGGTTTCTGCCAGCCTAGATGCTCTGACCAGTAGTCTGCGCTTTCTTCAGTTAGGCCACTGAATTAACGTACAAACAGCACCAGGTATCAGAGCCCTGCTTGCTCAAATCCCAGACAGTCCAGGGCTGGTGGTGATCCAGGACCATGACGGCCACTCAGTCAACGGCCTTTTGAAGTAGCCAGGAGTACAGCCGGTCTCATTGGCCTCCGTCACCGCGGTGTCTGTAGGCTTTTCTATGGTGGCAGCGTTATTTACGGTTCCCCTGCCAAGTTTATTAGCTCCGCTCTGGGTGCAGTAAGTCCTGTAAGCAGTAGTCTGCTCTTTTGGGGCACACTCTTGTTGTTTTCTGAGAGAAACTCCAGGTCAAGTGACGGTCACACGAGTCGTCATGGGGGCCCATTGCCCCCGGTTGTCTCTCTGGAGGTTGGTGTTGGACGGCCTCCTCACTCGAGGTCATTGTGCCCACGGAGCAATCCCTGCAACTTCAGGGCATGGTGGGTGGTTAGGATCACCAAGTGGCATCCTTTACCCTTACGAGGGAGCTGGACTTGCGGGCTGCTGATTTCCAGGTTTTTAGATACCCCCAGTATCCTGGTCAGATGGGGTGGCTGGCCAATGCCTGGAGGGCATTCTTGCATTGTTCCATTTCAAGTGGTCCCAGTTTTTGCACTAATACTCCAAGGGCGATTCGCCTTGGACCAGGAATGTAAAGGTCAAAGGGTTTAGCTAACTTAAGGAGGTCCAGGGCAAGGGTCTGAATTGACTGCACTTTCCCTTCTTGAAAGGCCGCTTCTGGATTCTATTCAAAAGGATCATCATCTTTTCCTTTCAGTGTTTCATATAGAGGCCCAGTTATTGGACTGTAGTTAGGGATCCAGATGCAGCAAACCCCGGTCTCCCCAGGAACCCCTAAGCTGTCTTCTAGTTTTAGGAAGGGTGAGGCAGCAAATGGCTTCTTCCCTTTCCTGGGGTGGGCTTCTCCGACCTTCTGTGTGAATGAAACCCAGGAAGGTCACCTTAGTTTGTGATATTTGAGCCTTTTTCTTGGACACCTTCTATCTTTTATTGGCTAGGTAGTTCAGAGGCCTCCTTAGTCGGGCTGGTGATCAGAATGTCATCTGCATATTGAAGGAGGGTTCCCTTCTCCAGAGGTAGATCTTTTAGGTCTTTAGCTAACGTTTCCCAAAAGATGGTGTGGGGATTTTTGAACCCCTGGGGCAGGACGGCCCAGCAGCATTGTTTTTGTTGTATGTTGAGTCCTGCCACTCACAGCCAAAATTTCTTGTGACTCTGGGACTAATGGAATACAGAAGAAGGCATCATTGAAGTCTAATACAGAATACCATGTCCTGCTGGATGGTAGAATGACCAGCAGGGTGTAGGAATTTGGAACTACTAGATGTATATCCTCTGTGGCTTCACTGACTGTCCTGTCGTCCTCTACCAGGTACCCAGCAGCCCACGGGGCTCTTGTGGTCAGGCCCCTCCCAGGATATGGAGCTCACCTGGGCAGGTACCCAGCAGCCCATGGGACTCTCGGTGTTAGGCCACTCCCAGGATATGGAGTTCACCTGGGCATGTACCCAGCAACCCATGGGGCCCTCATGGTCAGGCCCCTCCCAGGATATGGAGCTCACCTGGGCAGGTATGCAGCAGCCCACAGGGCTCTCGTGGGCAGGCCCCTCCCTGGATATGGAGCTCCCCTGGACAGGTACCCTGGCAGGGCTGGGCACACAGGAACCGTGCACATAGCCCTCATTGCAGAGCACCCCCAGCACAACTGTAGCTCAGAGCTGACACAGAGCACCTCAGAGCAGAGCTTGAACTAACAAACAGCAGCTCCAACAGGTCTGTGACCCTAGGCTTCACTCTGTGTGGCCTCCCTCTGCCTGGTCTTCCAGGGGCTTCCACTGCAGCTGGGGCACCAGGCCTCTGTCTCCACCCACCACCCCTCCTCTCCCTGACTCCTGGGTTCCTCTCATTAGCAGAGGGTCTTCTTGAAGTTGTCTCCCACTCATGAACCAGATAAAATGATTAGAAAACAAGCCAGGGCTGCCGCCCCTTATCTATCCTGACTCTCGGGACCCTACACCTGTTCCTTGGATCTGGCCGGTGCAGCAAGGCACATTTTCTGCAACTCTGAGCCCCTGAGGGGCGAGGATTGGCTGACCTGGGCAGCCTGACCCGGCCAGCCAGCCCTTCCCAGGTGTGCCTGGGTTGAGGTCAATATAAACACCCCTCCAGGCAGCAAAAGCCTCTGCAGCTGTGCCTGACGCCATATTCTCTGCCCCGTCCGCAGTCTCGGGGTTGGGATGGTGGGAGGGAGTAGGGCCCGTGGCTCTATGAGTGGCCCGGTGTGACTGGGGCTCTGCTGGACTTCCTGAAGGAGTTGCCCTGCTGCCACCTGCTAAAGAAGAGGATGTGTCACCCATACTTGCTGCTGGAATTTCTCCCCGGGCAGAGGTGAGGAAGGAAAAAAGCAGTGGGGACCGGGACAGGAGGGGTACCTCAGGCAGGGAAATGGAAAGCTTCCAGACGAGTGCCCGGGGCCAGGACCATCCTGGCTGGCCTGCAGGCACCAAGTCGGCCTGCGTGTCCAAGCCCCTTCCTCTAGCTTTTAAAGTCTTTGCACACATTCAGGTGTTTTACCTGGGAAGGGTGGGAAAAGTTCAGCAGCAACTGGCCTGGGGCTCAGCTCACATTTACTCAGAGACGCCTCCTCACGGTCCCCCAGCTTTGCAATGAGGACGCTCCTTGTGTTGGGGCTGCTGGCTGCATGGGAAATGATTCCCCACCTGTGACCAACTTCAGAATTGTTTACCAATGGAGCAAGTGCCCTGATAGGGTTTTCCTCTGTATGACCAGTGGGTTCTGTTTTTGTTTTTTTCTTTTTTGGTTCAAGGTAAGTTTTATTCCTCTTTTTGTATTTATGGATATAAGCATGGAAATAATTCATTCATACAAATACGTCTATGGGAAGGACAGAACTTTTTTTCTGTTTTATTTTTTTAAGTATTAATTATATTTTAATTTTTGAATTTATTTTATTCATTTTTTTATACAGCAGGTTCTTATTGGTTATCTATTTTATACATATAAGTGTATATATGTCAATCCCAGGCTCGCAATTCATCCCACCACCACCACCCTGCCACTTTCCCCCCTTGGTGTCCATACATTTGTTCTATACATCTGTGTCTCTATTTATGCCTTGCAAACCGGTTCATCTGTACCATTTTTTCTAGGTTCCACATGTATGCGTTAATATACGATATTTGTTTTTCTCTTTCTGACTAACTTCACTCTGTATGACAGTCTCTAGATCTATCCACGTCTCTACAAATGACCCAATTTCATTCCTTTTTATGGCTGAGAAATATTGCATTTTATATATGTAGCACATCTTTTCCGTTCGTCTGTCTATGGGCACTTAGGTTGCTTCCATGACCTGGCTATTGTAAATAGTGCTGCAGTGAACATTGTGGTGAATATGTCTTTTTTATTTTTTTTTTGAATATGTCTTTTTGAATTATGGTTTTCTCTGGGTATATGGCCAGTAGTGGGATTGCTGGGTCATATGGTAATTCTATATTTAGTTTTTTAAGGAACCTCCATACTGTTCTCCATAGTGACTGTATCAACTTACATTCCCACAAATAGTGTAAGAGGGTTCCCTTTTCTCCACACCCTCTCCAGCATTTGTTGTTTGTAGATTTTCTGATGATGCCCATTCTAACTCGTGTGAGGTGATAACTCATTGTAGTTTTGGTTTATATTTCTCTAATAATTAGTGATGTTGAGCAGCTTTTCATGTGCTTCTTGGTCATCTGTATGTCTTCTTGGGACAAATGTCTATTTACGTCATCTGCCCATTTTTGGATTGGGTTGTTTGTTTTTTTACTGTTGAGCTGTATGAGCTGTTTATATACATTGGAGATTAATCCTTTGTCCATTGATTCGTTTGCAAATATTTTCTCCCATTCTGAGGGTTGTCTTTTCGTCTTGTTTGTAGTTTCCTTTGCTTTGCAAAAGCTTTTAGGTTTCATTTGCTCCCATTTGTTTATTATTGTTTTTTATTCCATTACTCTAGGAGGTGGATCAAAAAAGACCTTGCTGTGATTTATGTCAAAGAGTATTCTTCCTATGTTTTCCTCTAAGAGTTTTCTAGTGTCCGGTCTTACATTTTGGTCTCTAATGCATTTTGAGTTTATTTTTTGTGTATGGTGTTAGGGAGTGTTCTAATTTCATTCTTTTACATGTAGCTGTCCATTTTTCCCAGCACCACTTATTGAAGAGACTGTCTTTTCTCCATTGTATATCCTTGCCTCCTTTGTCATAGATTAGTGGGTCATAGGTGTGTAGGTTTATCTCTGGGCTTTCTTTTTTTTTTTTTTCTTTTACATCTTTATTGGAGTATAATTGCTTTACAATTGTGTGTTAGTTTCTGCTGTATAAAAAAGTGAATCAGCTATGCGTATACATATAACACCATATCCCCTCCCTCTTGCACCTCCCTCTCACTCCCTTATCCCACCCTTTTAGGTGGTCACAAAGCACAGACCTGATCTCCCTGTGCTATGTGGCTGCTTCCCAGTAGCTATCAATTTTACATTTGGTAGTGTATATATGTCCATACCACTCTCTCACTTTGTCCCAGCTTACCCTTCCCCCTCCCCATGTCCTCAAGTCCTTTCTCTACGTCTGTGTCCTTAATCCTTTCCTGCCCCTAGGTTCTACATAAACTTTTTTTTTTAGATTCCATATATATGTGTTAGCATACAGTGTTTTTCCCTTTCTGACTTACTTCACTCTGTAGGACAGACTCTAGATCCATCCACCTCACTAAAAATAACTCAATTTCGTTTCTTTTTATGGCTGAATCATGTTCCATTGTATATATGTGCCACATCTTCTTTATCCATTTATCTGTTGATGGACACTTAGGTTGCTTCCATGTCCTGGCTATTGTAAATAGAGCTACAGTGAACATTGTGGTACATGACTCTTTTTGAATGATGGTTTTCTCAGGGTAAAGGTCCAGGAGTGGGTTTGCTGGGTTGTATGGTAGTTCTATTTTTAGTATTCAAGGAACCTTCATACCGTTCTCCCTAGTGGCTATATCAATTTACATTCCCACCAACAGTGCAAGAGGGTTCCCTTTTCTCCAATTAATGCCTCTCCAGCATTTATTGTTGGTAGATTTTTTGATGATGGCCATTCTGACTGGTGTGAGGTGATACCTCGCTGTAGTTTTGATTTGCATTTCTCTAATGATTAGTGATGTTCAGCATCCTTTCATGTGTTTGTTGGCAACCTGTATATCTTCTTTGGAGAAATGTCTATTTAGGTCTTCTGCCCATTTTTGGATTGGGTTGTTTGGTTTTGTGATATTGAGCTACATGAGCTGCTTTTTGGAGATTAATCCTTTGCCATTTGCTTCATTTGAAAATATTTTCTCCCATTCTGATGGTTGTCTTTTCATCTTGCTTATGTTTTCCTTTGCTGTGCAAAAGAATTTATGTTTCATTAGGTCCCATTTTTTAATTTTTGTTTTTATTTCCATTTCTCTAGGAGGTGGGTCAAAAAGGATCTTGCTGTGATTTATGTCATAGACTGTTCTGCTTATGTTTTCCTCTAAGAGTTTTATAGTGGCTGGTCTTATATTTAGGTCTCTAATCCATTTTGAGTTTATTTTTGTGTATGGTGTTAGGGAGTGTTCTAATTTCATTCTTTTACATGTAGCTGTCCAGTTTTCCCAGCACCACTTACTGAAGACACTGTCTTTTCTCCGTTGTACACCCTTGCCTCCTTTGTCATAGATTAGTTAACCATAGGTATGTGGGTTTATCTCTGTGCTTTCTATCCTGTTCTATTGACCTATATTTCTGTTTTTGTGTCAGTACCATATTATCTGATTACTGTAGCTTTGTAATATAGTCTGAAGTCTGGAAGTCTGATTCCTCCAGCTCTTTTTTTCCCCCCTCAAGACTGCTTTGGCTATCCAGGGTCTTTTGTGTCTCCCTACAAATTTTAAGATTTTTTTTTCTTGTTCTGTAGAAAATGCCAAAAGTATTTTGATCAGGATTGCATTAAATCTGTAGATTGCTTTGGGTAGTATAGTCATTTTCACAATATTGATTCTTCTAATCCAAGAACATGGTATATGTCTCCATCTGTTTATATCATCTTTGATTTCTTTCATCAGCGTCTTATAGTTTTCTGAGTACAGGTCTTTTACTTCCTTAGGTAGGTTAATTCCTAGGTATTTTATTCTTTTTGTTGCAGTGGTAATGGGATTGTTTCCTTAATTTCTCTTTCTGATCTTTCATTGTTAGTGTATAGGAATGCAAGCAATTTCTGTGCATTAATTTTGTATCCTGCAACTTTACCAGATTCATTGATTAGCTCCAGTGGTTTTCTGGTGGCATCTTTAGGATTCTCTATCTATGATATCATGTCATCTGCAAACAGTGACAATTGTACTCCTTCTTTTCCTTTTTGTATTCCTTTTATTTCTTTTTCTTCTCTGATTGCCATGGCTAGGACTTCCAAAACTATGTTGAATAGCAGTGGTGAGAGTGGACATCCTCGTCTTGTTCCTGATCTTAGAGGAAACGCTTGCAGTTTTTCACCATTGAGAATGGTGTTTGCTGCGGGTTTGTCATATATGGCCTTTATTATGTTGAGGTAGTTTCCCTCTATGCCCACACTCTGCAGAGTTTTTATCGTAAATGGGTGTTGAATTTTCACAAAATCTTTTCCTTCATCTATTGAGATGATCATATGGTTTTATTCTACAATTTGTTAATATGGTGTATCACATTGATTTGTGTATATTGAAGAATCCTTGCATCCCTGGGATACACCCCACTTGATCATGGTGTATGATCCTTTTAATGTGTTGTTTGATTCTGTTTGCTAGTATTTGGTTGAGGATTTTTACATCTATATTCATCAGTGATATTGGTCTATAATTTTCTTTCCTTGTAGTATCTCTGTCTGATTTTGGTATCAGGGTGATGGTGGTCTGATAGAATGAGTTTGGGAGTGTTCCTTCCCCTGCAATTGTTTTGAAGAATTTGAGAAGGTTGGGTGTTAGCTCTTCCCTAATGTTTGATAGAATTCACCTGTGATGCCATCTGGTTCTGGACTTTTGTTTGTTGGAAGATTTTTAATCACAGTTTCAAATTCATTGCTTGTGATAGGTTTGTTCATATTTTCTATTTCTTCCTGGTTCAGTCTTGGAAGGTTATCCCTTTCTAAGAATTTGTCCATTTCTTCCAGGTTGTCCATTTTATTGGCATAGAGTTGCGTGTAGTAGTCTCTTAGGATGCTTTGTATTCCTGTGGTGTCTGTTGTAACTTCTCCTTTTTCACTTCTAATTTTGTTGATTTGAGTCCTCTCCCTCTTTTTCTTGAGTCTGGCTAAAGGTTGATCATTATTGCTTATCTTCTCAAAGAACCAGCTTTTAGGTTTATTGATCTTTGCTTTTGTTTTCTTTGTTTCTATTTCATTTATTTCTGCTCTGATCTTTAAGATTTCTTTCCTTCTACTAACTTTGGGTTTTGTTCTTCTTTCTCTAATTCCTCTAGGTGTAAGGTTAGATTGTTTATTTGAGATTTTTCTTGTTTCTTGAGGTAGGCTTGTATTGCTATAAACTTCCCTCTTAGAACTGCTTTTGCCGCATCCCATAGGTTTTGGATCATCGTGTTTTTGTTGTCATTTGTCTCTAGGTAGTTTTTGATTTCCTCTTTGATTTCTTCAGTGATCTCTTGGTTATTTAGTAACGCATTGTTTAGCCTCCATGTGTTTGTGTTTTTTACGGTTTTTTTCCGTGTAATTGATTTCTAATCTCATAGCATTGTGGTCGGAACAGCTGCTTGACATGATTTCAGTTTTCTTAAATTTACTGAGGCTTTGTGATCCAAGATGTGATCTATCCTGGAGAATGTTCCGTGTGCAGTTAAGAAGAACGTGTAATCTGCTGTTTTTGGATGGAATGACCTATAAATATCAATTAACTCTATCTGGTCTATTGTGTCATTTAAAGCTTGTGTTTCCTTATTAATTTTCTGTCTGGCTGATCTCCACTGGTATAAGTGAGCTGTTAAAGTCCCCCACTATTATTGTGTTACTGTTGATTTCCTCTTTTATAGCTGTTAGCAGTTGCCTTATACATTGAGGTGCTCCTATGTTGGGTACATATATATTTATAATTGTTATATCTTCTTCTTGGATTGATCCCTTGACCATTATGTAGTGTCTTTCCTTGTCTCTTGTAACATTCTTTATTTTAAAGTCTATTTTATCTGATATGAGTATTGCTACTCCAGCTTTCTTTTGATTTTCATTTGCATAGAGTATATTTTTCCATCGCCTCACTTTCAGTCTGTATGTGTCCCTAGGTCTGAAATGGGTCTCTTGTAGACAGCATATATATGGGTCTTGTTTTTGTATCCATTCAGCGAGCCTGTGTCTTTTGGTTGGAACATTTAGTGCATTCACGTTTAAGGTAATTATCGATATGTATGTTCCTATTACTATTTTCTTAATTGTTATGGGGTTGTCTTGGTGGGTCCTTTTCTTCTCTTGTGTTTCCCACTTAGAGAAGTTCCTTTAGCATTTGGTGTAAAGCTGGTTTCATGGTGCTGAATTCTCTTAGCTTTTGCTTGTCTGTAGGGCTTTTGATTTCTCCATCAAATATGAATGAGATCTTTGCAGGGTGGAGTAATCTTGGTTGTAGGTTCTTCCCTTTCATCACTTTAAATTGATCATGCTACTCCCTTCTGGCTTGTAGATAATCTGCTGAGAAATCAGCTGTTATCCTTATGGGAGTTCCCTTGTATGTTATTTGTCATTTTTCCCTTGCTGCTTTCAATAATTTTTCTTTGTCGTTAATTTTTGTCAATTTGATTACTATGTGTCTTGTCATTTTTCTCCTTTGGTTTATCCTGCCTGGGACTCTCTGTGCTTCTGGACTTGGGTGGCTATTTCTTTTCCCATGCTAGGGAAGTTTTTGACCATAATCTCTTCAAATATATTCTCGGGTCCTTTCTCTCTCTTCTCCTTCTGGGATCCCTATCATGCGAATGTTGTTGTGTTTAATGTTGTCCCAGAGGACTCTTGGGGTGTCTTCATTTATTTTCATTCTTTTTCTTTATTCTGTTCCATGGCAGTGATTTCCACCTTTCTGTCTTCCAGGTCACTTATCCGTTCTTCTGCCACAGTTATTCTGCTACTGATTCCTTCTAGTATATTTTTCATTTCAGTTATTACATTGTTCACCTCTGTTTGTTTGTTCTTTAATTCTTCTAGGTGTTTGTTCCTTAATTCTTCTAGGTCTTTGTTAAGCATTTCTTGTGTCTTCTCGATCTTTGCCTCCTTTCTTTTTCCAAGGTCTTGGCTCAACTTCACTATCATTATTCTGAATTCTTTTTCTGGAAGGTTCCCTATCTCCACGTCATTTCGTTTTTTTTTTTTCCTGGGGTTTTATCTTGTTCCTTGATCTGGTATAAAGTCCTCTGCCTTTTCATTTTGTCTATCTTTCTGTGAATGTGGTTTTCCTTCCACAGGCTGCAGAATTGTAGTTCTTCTTGCTTCTGCTGTCTGCTCTCTGGTGGATGAGTCTATCTTAGAGGCTTGTGCAAGCTTCCTGATGGGAGGGACTGGTGGTGGGTAGAGCTGGGTGTTGCTTTGGTGGGCAGAGCTTTAATCCGCTTGTCTGTGGATTAAATAAAACTTTAATAAAAAGTTTAATCCGCTTGTCTGCTGATGCATGGGGCTGGGTTCCCTCCCTGTTGGTTGTTTGGCCTGAGGCGACCCAGCACTGGAGCCTACCTTGCTCTTGGTGGGGCTAATGGCGGACTCTGGGAGGGCTCACACCAAGGAGTATTTCCCAGAACTTCTGCTGCCAGTGTCGTTGTCCTCACGGTGAGCCACAGCCACAGCCACCACCTGCCTCTGCAGGAGACCCTCTAAAAGTAGCAGGTAGTTCTGGTCATTCTCCTACAGGGTCACTGCTTCTTCCCCTGGGTCCTGATGTGCATACTACTTTGTGTGTGCCCTCCAAGAGTGGAGTATCTGAGTGGAGTTGAGACTCTGAGACTCTGCGTGGAGTCACACAGACTCTGGGTCCTGTGAAGCTTCGATGTTTTGTGGTTCTAGAAATCCTATAGGAGACGGTCCACAGCAGGTGAAGCTAATGTTGTCAGTAGAGGTGTTGAAGCCAAAGATCTGCAGTTCCGACTAGAGGTGCCGATGTACATACAGGACAAAATCATCTCGTGTGAATGTAGTTCAGGCATGTTTAAGATGAATGCAGTCATGTTAATGCCTACCATATTCTATCTTGAGCCTCTCCTCAGGGACCCCCTCCTCAGTTCCTGAGGCTCCTGTAAGTCATGTACAAGGGACTGGAAAGTGGGCTCTGTCCAGTCTGAGCCCTGAGTTACCCTGTGTGTATCTTAGGATGCTTTGTATTTCTGTGGTGTCTGTCTGTTGTAACATCATCTCTTTCATTTCAGATTTATTTGGGCCCTCTCTTTTTAAAAAAACATACTACTGTTGTCTTTTATTCTTTACAGAAGTTTAATAAGTGTTTGATCTACTATCCTTACCCTATGTATACTTTTTGCAGTGAGATTTTTACTTTTCTTTGTTTCCTTGTTACTATCAATAATTAGTGAGACTTCTTTTAAGCTACCTTCAACATTGCTTATAAAGCTGCTTTATTAGTGATGACAGAGCCTTAATGGAAGTCATGTTCTGGTTGTAAATTAGAATGCAATGTGCCAGCAAAAAGCCCCTTAAGTTTATGTCTCATTACTTCTTGTTCTTTTTTTAATTTAATTTTTATTTTTTGTCAGAGCAAATTTGATTAAAATGTTTTGTTTCTTCTAGGTGTGCAAGATGTGGTTCTTTTAAACATATACATATATCTATTCTTCTTTGCATCATTTTCCCATGTAGGTTATGACACAATGTTGAGCAGTCTTGTCTTGGTATTACATAGGTCTTTGGTGATTACATATTTCACATGTGTTTCTATATCTATCTTAACCCCAATATCCTAATGTATCCAATCCTCACACCTATCCATTTGCTGAACCATAAGTTTGTTTAATGAATCTGTGATTGCATTTCTCTGTGGAAATATCTTCATTGGTATGAATTTTTAGCTAAGACCTATAAGTGATATTATAGGATATGTGTCTTTGGCTTTCTGACTTAGTACAATTTGCCTGATTACCTCAAGAATCATACATGGTGCTGCAAATGGCATTGTTTCATTTTTTTCCCTGGCTAATATTCCATCTGTACGTGTACCAGTTCTTCTTTGGCCACGCACCTCTTGATGGACTTTCTGGTTGCCTCCATGTCTTGGCTATTGTAATACTGCTGCAATGCATATTTTCTTGCCTGTGTCTTTCCAGTTCTATCTTCTTATGTTATAGGCCAAGGAGTGGGCTTGCTGTATCATATGGTAGCTCAGTGTGTACGTTTTAAAGGCACCACCATTCAGTTCTCATTAGTGGCTCTTTCCAGGTTACGTCCCACTTAAAATTGAGGGTATGCATTTCTCCAAAACACCTTCAATATTTATTGTTTGTAGTTTTCTTGCTGATGGTTATTCTAACAGGTGCGAGCTGATACCTCTCTGTGGTTGAATTTGCATGTGTCCCAAAATATGTTGAAATTGAGCTTTAAAGCATGCCCTTTCTATTTATCAAACTGTGATTACAGCTTAGTTCTTCAAAGTGTTTTCTTAAAGTAAGTGTCACATTTTGAAAATTTTTGGCCATTACCTCCCTCAAGACATTTTGAAGGCAGGTTTCATTTACAGCCCTGAAGTACTTGTTCATATGAAGTGACCATTAGCACAGGTTTGAAAGCTGCTTTGGTAGGTAACGGCCGGAGGGCGGGAGCCTTTCCACGTTCCCCAATCTGGTAACAAGGGAAGGAGCCTTCAGCCCCAAAAGTGTCCACCCTTATGTCTCATCCAGCTGTGGAACTAGATATGGTCAATCTAGGTTGCATCACAGCCCCTGAATGAATTGTGTGAGAATTTCTCTCTCTTTGAAAGTCTTTGTTTCATGGGTAATTAAAAGTAGTTTATTTTTATAATGGGGTTTAGCTGCTTTTCACTGCTGTGTTTATGCCGCTTTACACCCCCTTGACTCACTTACAGAGAGATATCAATACATAGGTTTTAAGATTCTTACTAGTCAGATATAGTCTTGTGCGGTGAATAGGGGGTGTTGAGTCCAGTTCACTGAGCAAGGAGTAGGTCTTGTCTATTACATATTGGGTTTATGGAACGGTATCTGAGCTAATTTGAAACCCTTGTTTTATGCATCACCCCACCACACCTTTCCCCTTCAGCAGCCATAGTGTGTTTTCTAAATGTGTGACTCTGTTCTGTTTTGTAATTCAGTTCAAGTGTAGCGGTTTTTACATTCCCTCTGTAAGTGATATCTTATGATAAGTGTCTTTTTCTGTGTGACTTATTTCACTTAGAATCTTCGTACCTAAATCCACTCATCATGCTGCTACGACTCTTATGACATTGATTTCATGGCTGAGTGATATTCCATTGTATATGAGGACCCAACTTCTGTATCCATTTTTCCCTTTCCTAGGATATTTAAGGTGTAATGAAGTGGGGGTTCTTGTCAACAGAGCAGCCCTAAACTTTGGGGTGCCTGTGTCTTGCTGATTTTTAGTTTTCCCAATTTATACGCCCATGAGTGGAAGTGCCCTATGCTCTCCAAGCTGTGTTTTTTAGATGTTTCAGGACACACCGTACACTTCTCCAGAGTGGCTGTTGGCAATTTATATCCCGCCCATCAGCGTAGCAAGGCTCCCATTTCTCCATGGCCGGTCCTGAATTTTTGGATTTGACACTTTTTTCCGCATGGCCCTTTTGCCCGCTGGGAAGCGAGACAACTTTGTAGCACTGTTTTCCCTTTCCAGGTTGCTTGGATGGCCAAAAAGGGCGTATGCGTTTTTTCCTGAATATATTCAGGAAAAAACGCATACGCCCTTTTTGGCCAAGGGCATCATTGTCCACGTTTTGCCGCTCTTCATGTGCTTTCAAAGCGATTCGAATCTACCTCCTGAAAACTGTTTCCTGCAATTCTGCCTTGCTTTCAAATCCTCTTCGTTGCCTTCCCTCAATATATTTGTGGACGAGAGTTATCATTTAAAACTCTGCAGGTTTGTGAATTGCAGTGCCCCTGAGTTCCATTTTTCAAGTCGCTTTTTGGGAGCTGGCCGCAAAAGCGCATGATTGCTTCAGGCCCTCTTCTGGTTCTGGGGGGCAGGCTGAGGCTGTGGTTAATTCTTCTTCCTGATGGGAAAATAGAGTGACCTGTGCCAGTCCCAACCACTAGAGCTAGTCTCTCATTGGTTCCCCCTCTTCCCGTTCATCCTCAGGACAAATTGCAACCTATACGGAACAGGAGGTTAAAGGTGCTGATTCTCCAAGGAGGGAGATGGCTAGTAAAGGGGCTGGAATAGCGAACCCGAGCACAAGGAGATGAGAAATGAGGTGCGTTTTAGAAACCTTTCCCGATCACACGGTGTACCATCTTCTGGGTTTCTCATGCACGTTTTCGACGTAGGAAGATGCCCTTGATCCTGGGGATTTGGGACCCATGGGATGGGTACCATGCAGTATTAATTTAAAGGGTCTGCGTTGGCTCACCCAACCTCACCAAACCTCTCAGCCCCAAGAGTGTCCACCCTTATGTCTCAATCAGCTGTGGGTCTAGATATGGTCATTCCAGGTTGCATCACAGCCCCTGAACGAATTTTGTAAGAATTTCTCTCTCTTTCACTGTCTTTGTTTCACGGGTTTTGAAAAGACATTTATTTTTATAATGGGGTTTAGCTGCTTTTCACGGCTGTGTTTATGCCGTGTTACAGCCCCTTGACTCACTTACAGAGAGATATCAATACATAGGTTTGAAGATTCTTACTAGTCAGATATATTCTTGTGCGGTGAATAGGGGGTGTTGAGTCCAGTTCACTGAGCAAGGAGTAGGTCTTTTCTATTACATATTGGTTTTATGGAACGGTATCGGAGCTAATTTGAAACCCTTGTTTTATGCATCACCCCACCTCACCTTTCCCGTTAAGCAGCCATAGTGTGTTTTCTAAACGTGTGACTCTGTTCTGTTTTGTAATTCACTTCAACTGTAGAGGTTTCTACATTCCCTCTATAAGTGCTATCTTATGATAACTGTCTTTTTCTGTGTGACTTATTTCACTTAGAATCGTCGTACCTAAGTCCACTCATCGTGCTGCTACTAGCCTTATGACGTTGATTTCATGGCTGAGTGATAATCCATTGTACATGAGGACCTCAACTTCTTTATCCATTTTTCTCTTTCCTAGGATATTGAAGGTGTAATGAAGTGGGGGTTCTTGTCAACAGAGCAGCCCTAAACTTTGGGGTGCCTGTGTCTTGCTGATTTTTAGTTTTCCCAATTTATAGGCCCATAAGTGTAAGTGCCCTATGCTCTCCAAGCTGTGTTTTTTAGATGTTTCAGGACACACTGTACACTTCTCCAGAGTGGCTGTTGTCAATTTACATCCCGCCCATCAGCGTAGCAAGGCTCCCATTTCTCCATGGCCGGTCCTGCATTTCTGGTTTGGACACTTTATTCCGCATGGCCCTTTTTCCCGCTGGGAAGCGAGACTTCTTTGTAGCGTTGATTTTCCTTTCCAGGTGGCTTGGTTGGCCAAAAAGGGCGTATGCGTTTTTACCTGAATATATTCAGGAAAAAACGCATACGCCCTTTTTGGCCAAGGGCATCATTGTCCACGTTTTGCGGCTTTTCATGTGCTTTCAAGGCGATTCGAATCTACCTCCTGAAATCTGTTTCCTGCAATTCTGCCTTGCTTTCAAAGCCTCTTCGTTGCCTTCCCTTAATATATTTGTGGACGAGAGTTATCATTTAAAACTCTGCAGGTCTGTGAATTGCAGTGCCCCTGAGCTCCATTTTTCAACTTGCTTTTTTGGGAGCTGGCCGCAAAAGCGCAGGATTGCTTCAGGCCCTCTTCTGGTTCTGGGGGGCAGGCTGAGCTTGTGCTTAATTCTTCTTCCTGATGGGAAAATAGAGTGACCTGTGCCTGTCCCAACAACTAGAGCTAGTCTCTCTTTGGTTCCCCCTCTTCCCGTTCATCCTCAGGATAAATTGCAACCTGTACGGAACAGGAGGTTAAAGGTGCTGATTCTCCAAGGAGGGAGATGGCTAGTAAAGGGGCTGGAATGGCGAACCCGAGCAAAAGGAGATGAGAAATGAGGTGCGTTTTAGAAACCGTTCCCGATCACACAGTGTACCATCTTCTGGGTTTCTCATGCCTGTTTTCGACGTAGGAAGATGCCCTTGAACCTGGGGATTTGGGACCCATGGGATGGGTACCATGCAGTATTACTTTAAAGGGTGTGCGTTGGCTCACCCAACCTCACCAAAACTGTCAGCCCCATGAGTGTCCACCCTTATGTCTCAATCAGCTGTGGGTCTAGATATGGTCAATCCAGGTTGCATCACAGCCCCTGAACGAATTTTGTAAGAATTTCTCTCTCTTTCACTGTCTTTGTTTCACGGGTTTTGAAAAGTAATTTATTTTTATAATGGGGTTTAGCTGCTTTTCACGGCTGTGTTTATGCCGCTTTACACCCCCTTGACGCACTTACAGAGAGATATCAATACATAGGTTTGAAGATTCTTACTAGTCAGATATATTCTTGTGCGGTGAATAGGGGTTGTTGAGTCCAGTTCACTGAGCAAGGAGTAGGTCTTGTCTATTACATATTGGGTTTATGGAACGGTATCAGAGCTAATTTAAAACCCTTTTTTTATGCATCACCCCACCTCACCTTTCCCGTTCAGCAGCCATAGTGTGTTTTCTAAACGTGTGACTCTGTTCTGTTTTGTAATTTAGTTCAAGTGTAGCAGTTTTTACATTCCCTCTATAAGTGCTATCTTATGATAAGTGTCTTTTTCTGTGTGACTTATTTCACTTAGAATCGTCATACCTTAATCCAATCATCGTGCTGCTACTAGCCTTATGACGTTGATTTCATGGCTGAGTGATAATCCATTGTACATGAGGACCCCAACTTCATTATCCATTTTTCTCTTTCCTGGGATATTTAAGGTGTAAAGAAGTGGGGGTTCTTGTCAACAGAGCAGCCCTAAACTTTGGGGTGCCTGTGTCTTGCTGATTTTTAGTTTTCCCAATTTATACGCCCATGAGTGTAAGTGCCCTATGTGCTCCAAGCTGTGTTTTTTAGATGTTTCAGGACACACCGTACACTTCTCCAGAGTGGCTGTTGGCAATTTACATCCCGCCCATCAGCGTAGCAAGTCTCCCATTTCTCCATGGCCGCTCCTGCATTTCTGGTTTTGACACTTTTTTCTGCATGGCCCTTTTGCCCGCTGGGAAGCCAGACTTCTTTGGAGCGCTGATTGGCCTTTCCAGGTTGCTTGGTTGGCCAAAAAGGGCGTATGCGTTTTTTCCTGAATATATTCAGGAAAAAACGCATACGCCCTTTTTGGCCAAGGGCATCATTGTCCACGTTTTGCCGCTTTTCATGTGCTTTCAAGGCGATTCGAATCTACCTCCTGAAATCTGTTTCCTGCAATTCTGCCTTGCTTTCACATCCTCTTCGTTGCCTTCCCTCAATATATTTGTGGACGAGAGTTGTCATTTATAACTCTGCAGGTTTGTGAATTGTAGTGCCCCTGAGCTCCATTTTTCAAGTCGCTTTTTGGGAGCTGGCCGGAAAAGCGCAGGATTGCTTCAGGGCCTCTTCTGGTTCTGGGGGGCAGGCTGAGGCTGTGGTTAATTCTTCTTCCTGATGGGAAAATAGAGTGACCTGTGCCTGTCCCAACCACTAGAGCTAGTCTCTCATTGGTTCCCCATCTTCCCGTTCATCCTCAGGACAAATTGCAACCTGTACGGAACAGAAGGTTAAAGGTGCTGATTCTCCAAGGAGGGAGATGGCTAGTAAACGGGCTGGAATGGAGAACCCGAGCAAAAGGAGATGAGAAATGAGGTGCGTTTTAGAAACCTTTCCCGATCACACGGTGTACCATCTTCTGGGTTTCCCATGCACGTTTTTGACGTAGGAAGATGCCCTTGAACCTGGAGATTAGGGACCCATCAAGAAATCACATTAAGGTTCTCTTTTTAACGTGTTCCTTAAAACACTAGTGCTTAGGAAATCTATTGGAGGCAGAAGCAGTCAAGGGTAGCTTAGGTTTGGGGTTAGGGTGAGGGTTAGGGTACGGCTTAGGGTACGGGTTCGGGGAGGGGTTCGGGTAGGGCGTAGGGTATGGGTTAGGGTTAGGGTTAGTCTTAGAGTTAGGGCTCGGTTTAGGGTACGGGCTAGGATTAGGGTACGCGTTAGGGTTAGGGTAGGGGTTAGGGTTAGTGTACGCGTTAGGGTTAGGGTCGTTATCAAACCTATCCCACTCTCTAGATACCCCTTAGCACGTAAAGGAATATTATTTGGGGGTCCCGCCATGGAGAAGAGTTTAGACACTAGGAGAAGATAAGGAACACACCCATTCTAAAGAAATCACATTAGGATTCCCTTTTTAACCTGTTCCTTAAAACACTAGTGCTTAGGAAATCTATTGGAGGCAGAAGCAGTCAAGGGTAGCTTAGGGTAAGGGTTAGGGTTAGGGTGAGGGTGAGGGTACTTCTTAGGTTACGGGTTCGGGTACGGAATCGGTTATGGCATAGGGTATGGATTAGGGTTATGGTTACTTTTAGGGTAAGGGCTCGGTTTAGAGTATCGGTTAGGATTAAGGTAGGTGTTAGGGTTAGGGTTCGGGTTAGGGTTAGGGTATGGGAGAGGGTTAGGGTAAGCATTAGGGTTAGGGTAGTTATTAAACCTATCCCACTCTCTAGATACAGCTTAGAACGTAACGGAATATTATTTGGGGGTCGAGCCTTGGAGAAGAGTTTAGACACTAGGAGAAGATAAGGAACACACCCATCATCAAAAAATCACATTAGGATTCTCTTTTTAACCTGTTCCTTAAAACACTAGTGCTTAGGACATCTATTGGAGGCAGAAGCAGTGAAGGGTAGCTTAGGATTAGGGTTAGGGTTAGGGTACGGCTTAGGGTACGAGTTCGTGGAGGGGTTCGGGTACGGCGTATGGTATGGGTTAGGGTTAGGTTTAGGGCTCGGTTCAACGTACGGGTTAGGATTAGGGTACGCGTTAGGGTTAAGGTAGGGGTTAGGGTGAGGGTAGTTATTAAACCTATCCCACTCTCTAGATATCCCTTAGCACGTAAAGGAATATTATTTGGGGGTCCAGCCATAGAGAAGAGTTTAGACACTAGGAGAAGATAAGGAACACACCCATTATCAAGAAATCACATTAGGATTCTCTTTTTAACCTGTTCCTTAAAATATTAGTGCTTAGGAAATCTATTGGAGGCAGAAGCCTTCAAGGGTAGCTTAGGTTTAGGGTTAGGGTTAGGGTGAGGGTTAGGGTACGGCTTAGGGTACGGGTTGAGGGAGGGGTTCGGGTAGGGCGTAGGGTATGGGTTAGGGTTAGGGTTACTGTTAGGGTTAGGGCTCGGTTTAGGGTACGGGTTAGGTTTAGGGTACGCATTAGGCTTAGGGTAGGGGTTAGGGTTAGGGTACGCGTTAGGGTGAGGGTAGTTATTAAACCTATCCCACTCTCTAGATACCCCATAGCACGTAAAGGAATATTATTTGGGGGTCCAGCCATGGAGAAGAGTTTAGACACTAGGAGAAGATAAGGAACACACCCATGACCACGAAATCACATTAGGATTCTCTTTTTAACCTGTTCCTTAAAACACTAGTGCTTAGGAAATCTATTGGAGGCAGAAGCAGTCAAGGGTAGCTTAGGGTTAGGGTTAGGGTTAGGGTGAGGGTTAGGGTACGGCTTAGGGTATGGGTACGGGGAGGGGTTCGGGTAGGGCGTAGGGTATGGGTTAGGGTTAGGGTTAGGGTTAGTGTTAGGGTTAGGGCTCGGTTTAGGGTACGGGTTAGGATTAGGGTACGCGTTAGTGTTAGGGTAGGGGTTAGGGTTAGCGTACGCGATAGGGTGAGGTTAGTTATTAAACCTATCCCACGCTCTAGATACCCCTTAGCACGTAAAGGAATATTATTTGGGGATCCAGCCATGGAGAAGAGTTTAGACACTAGGAGAAGTTAAGGAACACACCCATTATCAAGAAATCACATTAGGATTCTCTTTTTAAACTGTTCCTTAAAACACTAGTGCTTAGGAAATCTATTGGAGGCAGAAGCAGTCAAGGGTAGCTTAGGGTTAGGGTTAGGGTTAGATTGAGGGTTAGGGTACGGCTTAGGGTACGGGTTCAGGGAGGGGTTCGTGTAGGGCGTAGGGTATGGGTTAGGGTTAGGGTTAGGGTTAGTGTTAGGGTTAGGGCTCGGTTTAGGGTACGGGTTAGGATTAGGGTACGCGTTAGGGTTAGGGTAGGTGTTAGGGTTAGGGTACGCGTTAGGGTGAGGGTAGTTATTAAACCTATCACACTCTCTAGATACCCCTTAGCACGTAAAGGAATATTATTTGGGGGTCCAGCCATGGAGAAGAGTTAAGACCCTAGGAGAAGATAAGGAACACACCCATTATCAAGAAATAACAATATGATTCTCTTTTTAAACTGTTCCTTAAAACACTAGTGCTTAGGAAATCTATTGGAGGCAGAGGCAGTCAAGGGTAGCTTAGGGTTAGGGTTAGGGTTAGGGTGAGGGATAGGGTACGGCTTAGGGTACGGGTTCGGGGAGGGGTTCGGGTAGGGCGTAGGGTATGGGTTAGGTTTAGGGTTAGGGCTAGTGTTAGCGTTAGGGCTCGGTTTAGGGTACGTTTTAGGATTAGGGTACGCGTTAGGGTTAGGGTAGGTGTTAGGGTTAGGGTACGCATTAGGATGAGGGTAGTTATTAAACCTATCCCACTCTCTAGATACCCCTTAGCACGTAAAGGAATATTATTTGGGGGTCTAGCCATGGAGAAGAGTTTAGACACTAGGAGAAGATAAGGAACACACCCATTATAAAGAAATCACATTAGGATTCTCTTTTTAACCTGGTCCTTAAAACACTAGTGCTTAGGAAATCTATTGGAGGCAGAAGCAGTCAAGGGTAGCTTAGGGTTAGGGTTAGGGTGAGGGTTAGGGTACGGCTTAGGGTACGGATTCGGGTAGGGGTTCGTGTAGGGAGTAGGGTATGGGTTAGGGTTAGGGTTAGGGTTAGTGTTAGGGTTAGGGCTCGGTTTAGGGTACGGGTTAGGATTAGGGTACGCGTTAGTGTTAGGGTAGGGGTTAGGGTTAGGGTACGCGTTAGGGTGAGGTTAGTTATTAAACCTATCCCACTCTCTAGATACCCCTTAGCACGTAAAGGAATATTATTTGGGGGTCCAGCCATGGAGAAGAGTTTAGACACTAGGAGAAGATAAGGAACAAACCCATTATCAAGAAATCACAATATGATTCTCTTTTTAAACTGTTCCTTAAAACACTAGTGCTTAGGAAATCTATTGGAGGCAGAAGCAGTAAAGGGTAGCTTAGGGTTAGGGTTAGGGTTAGGGTGAGGGTTAGGGTACGGCTTAGGTTACGGGTTCGGGGAGGGGTTCGGGTAGGGCGTAGTGTATGGGTTAGGGTTAGGGTTAGGGCTAGTGTTAGGGTTAGGGCTCGGTTTAGGGTACGGGTTAGGATTAGGGTACGCGTTAGGGTTAGGGTAGGGGTTAGGGTTAGGGTACGCGTTAGGGTGAGGGTAGTTATTAAACCTATCCCACTCTCTAGATACCCCTTAGCACGTAAAGGAATATTATTTGGGGGTCCAGCCATGGGGAAGAGTTTAGACACTAGGAGAAGATAAGGAACACACCCATTATCAAGAAATCACATTAGGATTCTCTTTTTAACCTGTTCCTTAAAACACTAGTGCTTAGGAAATCTATTGGAGGCAGAATCAGTCAAGGGTAGCTTAGGGTTAGGGTTAGGGTTAAGGTGAGGGTTAGGGTACGGCTTAGGGTACGGGTTCAGGGAGGGGTTCGGGTAGGGCGTAGGGTATGTGTTAGGGTTAGGGTTAGGGTTCGTGTTAGGGTTAGGGCTCGGTTTAGGGTACGGGTTAGGATTAGGGTACGCGTTAGTGTTAGGGTAGGGGTTAGGGTTAGGGTACGCAATAGGGTGAGGTTAGTTATTAAACCTATCCCACTCTCTAGATACCCCTTAGCACGTAAAGGAATATTATTTGGGGGTCCAGCCATGGAGAAGAGATTAGACACGAGGAGAAGATAAGGAACAAACCCATTATCAAGAAATCACATTAGGATTCTCTTTTTAACGTATTCCTTAAAACACTAGTGCTTAGGAAATCTGTTGGAGGCAGAAGCAGTCAAGGGTAGCTTAGGGTTAGGGTTAGGGTTAGGGTACGGCTTAGGGTACAGGTTCGGGGAGGGGTTCGGATATGGCGTAGGGTATGGGTTAGGGTTAGGGTTAGGGTTAGTGTTAGGGTTAGGGCTCGGTTTAGGGTACGGGTTAGGATTAGGGTACGCGTTAGGGTTAGGGTAGGGGTTAGGGTTAGGGTACGCGTTAGGGTGAGGGTAGTTATTAAACCTATCACACTCTCTAGATACCCCTTAGAACGTAAAGAAATATTATTTGGGTTCCAGCCATGGAGAAGAGTTTAGACACGAGGAGAAAATAAGGAACACACCCATTATCAAGAAATCACATTAGGATTCTCTTTTTAACCTGTTCCTTAAAACACTAGTGCTTAGGAAATCTATTGGAGGCAGAAGCCATCAAGGGTAGCTTAGGTTTAGGGTTAGGGTTAGGGTGAGGGTTAGGGTACGGCTTAGGGTACGGGTTCGGGGAGGGGTTCGGGTAGGGCGTAGGGTATGGGTTAGGGTTAGGGTTAGGGTTAGTGTTAGGGTTAGGGCTCAGTTTAGTGTACGGGTTAGGATTAGGGTACGCGTTCGGGTTAGGGTAGGGGTTAGGGTTAGGGTACGCGATAGGGTGAGGTTAGTTATTAAACCTATCCCACTCTCTAGATACCCCTTAGCACGTAAAGGAATATTATTTGGGGGTCCAGCCAAGAAGAAGAATTTAGACACGAGGAGAAGATAAGGAACACACCCATTATCAAGAAATCACATTAGGATTCTCTTTTTAACCTGTTCCTTAAAACACTAGTGCTTAGGAAATCTATTGGAGGCAGAAGGCGTCAAGGGTAGCTTAGGGTTAGGGTTAGGGTTAGGGTGAGGGTTAGTGTACGGCTTAGGGTACGGGTTGATGGAGGGGTTCAGGTAGGGCGTAGGGTATGGGTTAGGGATAGGGTTAGTGTTAGGGTTAGGGCTCGGTTTAGGGTACGGGTTAGGATTAGGGTACGCGTTAGGCTTAGGGTAGGGGTTAGGGTTAGGGTACGCGTTAGGGTGAGGGTAGTTATTAAACCTATCCCACTTTCTAGATACCCCTTAGCACGTAAAGGAATATTATTTGGGGGTCCAGCCATGGAGAAGAGTTTAGACACTAGGAGAAGATAAGGAACACACCCATTATCACGAAATCACATTAGGATTCTCTTTTTAACCTGTTCCTTAAAACACTAGTGCTTAGGAAATCTATTGGAGGCAGAAGCAGTCAAGGGTAGCTTAGGGTTAGGGTTAGGGTTAGGGTGAGGGTTAGGGTACGGCTTAGGGTACGGGTTCGGGGAGGGGTTCGGGTAGGGCGTAGGGTATGGGTTAGGGTTAGGGTTAGTGTTAGGGTTAGGGCTCGGTTTAGGGTACGGGTTAGGATTAGGGTACGCCTTAGTGTTAGGGTAGGGGTTAGGGTTAGGGTACGCGATAGGGTGAGGTTAGTTATTAAAACTACCCCACTCTCTAGATACCCCTTAACACGTAAAGGAATATTATTTAGGGGTCCAGCCATGGAGAAGAGTTTAGACACGAGGAGAAGATAAGGAACACACCCATTATCAAGAAATCACATTAGGATTCTCTTTTTAACCTATTCCTTAAAACACTAGTGCTTAGGAAATCTATTGGAGGCAGAAGCAGTCAAGGGTAGCTTAGGGTTAGGGTTAGGGTTAGGGTGAGGGTTAGGGTACGGCTTAGGGTACGTGTTCGGCGAGGGGTTCGGGTAGGGCGTAGGGTATGGGTTAGGGTTAGGGTTAGGGTTCGTGTTAGGGTTAGGGCTCGGTTTAGGGTACGGGTTAGGATTAGGGTACGCGTTAGGGTTAGGGTAGGGGTTAGGGTTAGTGTACGCATTAGGGTGAGGGTAGTTATTAAACCTATCACACTCTCTAGATACCCCTTAGCACGTAAAGGAATATTATTTGGGGGTCCAGCCATGGAGAAGAGTTTAGACCCTAGGAGAAGATAAGGAACACACCCATTATCAAGAAATAACAATATGATTCTCTTTTTAAACTGTTCCTTAAAACACTAGTGCTTAGGAAATCTATTGGAGGCAGAGGCAGTCAAGGGTAGCTTAGGGTTAGGGTTAGGGTTAGGGTGAGGGATAGGGTACGGCTTAGGGTACGGGTTCGGGGAGGGGTTCGGGTAGGGCGTAGGGTATGGGTTAGGGTTAGGGTTAGGGCTAGTGTTAGCGTTAGGGCTCGGTTTAGGGTACGTTTTAGGATTAGGGTACGCGTTAGGGTTAGGGTAGTTGTTAGGGTTAGGGTACGCGTTAGGGTGAGGGTAGTTATTAAACCTATCCCACTCTCTAGATACCCCTTAGCACGTAAAGGAATATTATTTGGGGGTCCAGCCATGGGGAAGAGTTTAGACACTAGGAGAAGATAAGGAACACACCCATTATCAAGAAATCACATTAGGATTCTCTTTTTAACCTGTTCCTTAAAACACTAGTGGTTAGGAAATCTATTGGAGGCAGAATCAGTCAAGGGTAGCTTAGGGTTAGGGTTAGGGTTAGGGTGAGGGTTAGGGTACGGCTTAGGGTACGGGTTCAGGGAGGGTTTCGGGTAGGGCGTAGGGTATGTGTTAGGGTTAGGGTTAGGGTTCGTGTTAGGGTTAGGGCTCGGTTTAGGGTACGGGTTAGGATTAGGGTACGCGTTAGTGTTAGGGTAGGGGTTAGGGTTAGGGTACGAAATAGGGTGAGGTTAGTTATTAAACCTATCCCACTCTCTAGATACCCCTTAGCACGTAAAGGAATATTATTCGGGGGTCCAGCCATGGAGAAGAGATTAGACACGAGGAGAAGATAAGGAACACACCCATTATCAAGAAATCACATTAGGATTCTCTTTTTAACCTGTTCCTTAAAACACTAGTGCTTAGGAAATCTATTGGAGGCAGAAGCAGTCAAGGGTAGCTTAGGGTTAGGGTTAGGGTTAGGGTACGGCTTAGGGTACGGGTTCGGGGAGGGGTTCGGATATGGCGTAGGGTATGGGTTAGGGTTAGGGTTAGGGTGAGGGTTAGGGTACGGCTTAGGGTACGGGTTCGGGGAGGGGTTCGGGTAGGGCGTAGGGTATGTGTTAGGTTTAGGGTTAGCGCTAGTGTTAGGGTTAGGGCTCGGTTTAGGGTACGGGTTAGGATTAGGGTACGCGTTAGGGTTAGGGTAGGGGTTAGGGTTAGGGTACGCGTTAGGGTGAGGGTAGTTATTAAGCCTATCACACTCTCTAGATACCCCTTAGCACGTAAAGACATATTATTTGGGGGTCCAGCCATGGAGAAGAGTTTAGACACTAGGAGAAAATAAGGAACACACCCATTATCAAGAAATCACATTAGGATTCTCTTTTTAACCTGTTCCTTAAAACACTAGTGCTTAGGAAATCTATTGGAGGCAGAAGCCATCAAGGGTAGCTTAGGTTTAGGGTTAGGGTTAGGGTGAGGGTTAGGGTACGGCTTAGGGTACGGGTTCGGGGAGGGGTTCGGGTAGGGCGTAGGGTATGGGTTAGGGTTAGGGTTAGGGTTAGTGTTAGGGTTAGGGCTCAGTTTAGGGTACGTGTTAGGATTAGGGTACGCGTTCGGGTTAGGGTAGGGGTTAGGGTTAGGGTACGCGATAGGGTGAGGTTAGTTATTAAACCTATCCCACTCTCTAGATACCCCTTAGCACGTAAAGGAATATTATTTGGGGGTCCAGCCATGGAGAAGAGTTTAGACACGAGGAGAAGATAAGGAACACACCCATTATCAAGAAATAACAATATGATTCTCTTTTTAAACTGTTCCTTAAAACACTAGTGCTTAGGAAATCTATTGGAGGCAGAGGCAGTCAAGGGTAGCTTAGGGTTAGGGTTAGGGTTAGGGTGAGGGATAGGGTACGGCTTAGGGTACGGGTTCGGGGAGGGGTTCGGGTAGGGCGTAGGGTATGGGTTAGGGTTAGGGTTAGGGCTAGTGTTAGCGTTAGGGCTCGGTTTAGGGTACGTTTTAGGATTAGGGTACGCGTTAGGGTTAGGGTAGGTGTTAGGGTTAGGGTACGCATTAGGATGAGGGTAGTTATTAAACCTATCCCACTCTCTAGATACCCCTTAGCACGTAAAGGAATATTATTTGGGGGTCTAGCCATGGAGAAGAGTTTAGACACTAGGAGAAGTTAAGGAACACACCCATTATAAAGAAATCACATTAGGATTCTCTTTTTAACCTGTTCCTTAAAACACTAGTGCTTAGGAATTCTATTGGAGGCAGAATCAGTCAAGGGTAGCTTAGGGTTAGGGTTAGGGTTAAGGTGAGGGTTAGGGTACGGCTTAGGGTACGGGTTCAGGGAGGGGTTCGGGTAGGGCGTAGGGTATGTGTTAGGGTTAGGGTTAGGGTTCGTGTTAGGGTTAGGGCTCGGTTTAGGGTACGGGTTAGGATTAGGGTACGCGTTAGTGTTAGGGTAGGGGTTAGGGTTAGGGTACGCAATAGGGTGAGGTTAGTTATTAAACCTATCCCACTCTCTAGATACCCCTTAGCACGTAAAGGAATATTATTTGGGGGTCCAGCCATGGAGAAGAGATTAGACACGAGGAGAAGATAAGGAACAAACCCATTATCAAGAAATCACATTATGATTCTCTTTTTAACGTATTCCTTAAAACACTAGTGCTTAGGAAATCTGTTGGAGGCAGAAGCAGTCAAGGGTAGCTTAGGGTTAGGGTTAGGGTTAGGGTACGGCTTAGGATACAGGTTCGGGGAGGGGTTCGGATATGGCGTAGGGTATGGGTTAGGGTTAGGGTTAGGGTTAGTGTTAGGGTTAGGGCTCGGTTTAGGGTACGGGTTAGGATTAGGGTACGCGTTAGGGTTAGGGTAGGGGTTAGGGTTAGGGTACGCGTTAGGGTGAGGGTAGTTATTAAACCTATCACACTCTCTAGATACCCCTTAGAACGTAAAGAAATATTATTTGGGGGTCCAGCCATGGAGAAGAGTTTAGACACGAGGAGAAAATAAGGAACACACCCATTATCAAGAAATCACATTAGGATTCTCTTTTTAACCTGTTCCTTAAAACACTAGTGCTTAGGAAATCTATTGGAGGCAGAAGCCATCAAGGGTAGCTTAGGTTTAGGGTTAGGGTTAGGGTGAGGGTTAGGGTACGGCTTAGGGTACGGGTTCGGGGAGGGGTTCGGGTAGGGCGTAGGGTATGGGTTAGGGTTAGGGTTAGGGTTAGTGTTAGGGTTAGGGCTCAGTTTAGGGTACGGGTTAGGATTAGGGTACGCGTTCGGGTTAGGGTAGGGGTTAGGGTTAGGGTACGCGATAGGGTGAGGTTAGTTATTAAACCTATCCCACTCTCTAGATACCCCTTAGCACGTAAAGGAATATTATTTGGGGGTCCAGCCAAGAAGAAGAATTTAGACACGAGGAGAAGATAAGGAACACACCCATTATCAAGAAATCACATTAGGATTCTCTTTTTAACCTGTTCCTTAAAACACTAGTGCTTAGGAAATCTATTGGAGGCAGAAGGCGTCAAGGGTAGCTTAGTGTTAGGGTTAGGGTTAGGGTGAGGGTTAGTGTACGGCTTAGGGTACGGGTTGATGGAGGGGTTCGGGTAGGGCGTAGGGTATGGGTTAGGGATAGGGTTAGTGTTAGGGTTAGGGCTCGGTTTAGGGTACGGGTTAGGATTAGGGTACGCATTAGGCTTAGGGTAGGGGTTAGGGTTAGGGTACGCGTTAGGGTGAGGGTAGTTATTAAACCTATCCCACTTTCTAGATACCCCTTAGCACGTAAAGGAATATTATTTGGGGGTCCAGCCATGGAGAAGAGTTTAGACACTAGGAGAAGATAAGGAACACACCCATTATCACGAAATCACATTAGGATTCTCTTTTTAACCTATTCCTTAAAACACTAGTGCTTAGGAAATCTATTGGAGGCAGAAGCAGTCAAGGGTAGCTTAGGGTTAGGGTTAGGGTTAGGGTGAGGGTTAGGGTACGGCTTAGAGTACGGGTTCGGCGAGGGGTTCGGGTAGGGCGTAGGGTATGGGTTAGGGTTAGGGTTAGGGTTCGTGTTAGGGTTAGGGCTCGGTTTAGGGTACGGGTTAGGATTAGGGTACGCGTTAGGGTTAGGGTAGGGGTTAGGGTTAGTGTACGCATTAGGGTGAGGGTAGTTATTAAACCTATCACACTCTCTAGATACCCCTTAGCACGTAAAGGAATATTATTTGGGGGTCCAGCCATGGAGAAGAGTTTAGACCCTAGGAGAAGATAAGGAACACACCCATTATCAAGAAATAACAATATGATTCTCTTTTTAAACTGTTCCTTAAAACACTAGTGCTTAGGAAATCTATTGGAGGCAGAGGCAGTCAAGGGTAGCTTAGGGTTAGGGTTAGGGTTAGGGTGAGGGATAGGGTACGGCTTAGGGTACGGGTTCGGGGAGGGGTTCGGGTAGGGCGTAGGGTATGGGTTAGGGTTAGGGTTAGGGCTAGTGTTAGCGTTAGGGCTCGGTTTAGGGTACGTTTTAGGATTAGGGTACGCATTAGGGTTAGGGTAGGTGTTAGGGTTAGGGTACGCATTAGGATGAGGGTAGTTATTAAACCTATCCCACTCTCTAGATACCCCTTAGCACGTAAAGGAATATTATTTGGGGGTCTAGCCATGGAGAAGAGTTTAGACACTAGGAGAAGTTAAGGAACACACCCATTATAAAGAAATCACATTAGGATTCTCTTTTTAACCTGGTCCTTAAAACACTAGTGCTTAGGAAATCTATTGGAGGCAGAAGCAGTCAAGGGAAGCTTAGGGTTAGGGTTAGGGTTAGGGTGAGGGTTAGGGTACAGCTTAGGGTACGGATTCGGGTAGGGGTTCGTGTAGGGAGTAGGGTATGTGTTAGGGTTAGGGTTAGGGTTCGTGTTAGGGTTAGGGCTCGGTTTAGGGTACGGGTTAGGATTAGGGTACGCGTTAGTGTTAGGGTAGGGGTTAGGGTTAGGGTACGCGTTAGGGTGAGGTTAGTTATTAAACCTATCCCACTCTCTAGATACCCCTTAGCACGTAAAGGAATATTATTTGGGGGTCCAGCCATGGAGAAGAGTTTAGACACTAGGAGAAGATAAGGAACAAACCCATTATCAAGAAATCACATTAGGATTCTCTTTTTAAACTGTTCCTTAAAACACTAGTGCTTAGGAAATCTATTGGAGGCAGAAGCAGTAAAGGGTAGCTTAGTGTTAGGGTTAGGGTTAGGGTGAGGGTTAGGGTACGGCTTAGGTTACGGCTTTGGGGAGGGGTTCGGGTAGGGCGTAGTGTATGGGTTAGGGTTAGGGTTAGGGCTAGTGTTAGGGTTAGCGCTCGGTTTAGGGTACGGGTTAGGATTAGGGTACGCGTTAGGGTTAGGGTAGGGGTTAGGGTTAGGGTACGCGTTAGGGTGAGGGTAGTTATTAAACCTATCCCACTCTCTAGATACCCCTTAGCACGTAAAGGAATATTATTTGGGGGTCCAGCCATGGGGAAGAGTTTAGACACTAGGAGAAGATAAGGAACACACCCATTATCAAGAAATCACATTAGGATTCTCTTTTTAACCTGTTCCTTAAAACACTAGTGCTTAGGAAATCTATTGGAGGCAGAATCAGTCAAGGGTAGCTTAGGGTTAGGGTTAGGGTTAGGGTGAGGGTTAGGGTACGGCTTAGGGTACGGGTTCAGGGAGGGTTTCGGGTAGGGCGTAGGGTATGTGTTAGGGTTAGGGTTAGGGTTCGTGTTAGGGTTAGGGCTCGGTTTAGGGTACGGGTTAGGATTAGGGTACGCGTTAGTGTTAGGGTAGGGGTTAGGGTTAGGGTACGCAATACGGTGAGGTTAGTTATTAAACCTATCCCACTCTCTAGATACCCCTTAGCACGTAAAGGAATATTATTCGGGGGTCCAGCCATGGAGAAGAGATTAGACACAAGGAGAAGATAAGGAACACACCCATTATCAAGAAATCACATTAGGATTCTCTTTTTAACCTGTTCCTTAAAACACTAGTGCTTAGGAAATCTATTGGAGGCAGAAGCAGTCAAGGGTAGCTTAGGGTTAGGGTTAGGGTTAGGGTACGGCTTAGGGTACGGGTTCGGGGAGGGGTTCGGATATGGCGTAGGGTATGGGTTAGGGTTAGGGTTAGGGTGAGGGTTAGGGTACGGCTTAGGGTACGGGTTCGGGGAGGGGTTCGGTTAGGGCGTAGGGTATGTGTTAGGTTTAGGGTTAGCGCTAGTGTTAGGGTTAGGGCTCGGTTTAGGGTACGGGTTAGGATTAGGGTACGCGTTAGGGTTAGGGTAGGGGTTAGGGTTAGGGTACGCGTTAGGGTGAGGGTAGTTATTAAGCCTATCACACTCTCTAGATACCCCTTAGCACGTAAAGACATATTATTTGGGGGTCCAGTCATGGAGAAGAGTTTAGACACTAGGAGAAAATAAGGAACACACCCATTATCAAGAAATCACATTAGGATTCTCTTTTTAACCTGTTCCTTAAAACACTAGTGCTTAGGAAATCTATTGGAGGCAGAAGCCATCAAGGGTAGCTTAGGTTTAGGGTTAGGGTTAGGGTGAGGTTTAGGGTACGGCTTAGGGTACGGGTTCGGGGAGGGGTTCGGGTAGGGCGTAGGGTATGGGTTAGGGTTAGGGTTAGGGCTAGCGTTAGCGTTAGGGCTCGGTTTAGGGTACGTTTTAGGATTAGGGTACGCGTTAGGGTTAGGGTAGGTGTTAGGGTTAGGGTACGCATTAGGATGAGGGTAGTTATTAAACCTATCCCACTCTCTAGATACCCCTTAGCACGTAAAGGAATATTATTTGGGGGTCTAGCCATGGAGAAGAGTTTAGACACTAGGAGAAGTTAAGGAACACACCCATTATAAAGAAATCACATTAGGATTCTCTTTTTAACCTGGTCCTTAAAACACTAGTGCTTAGGAAATCTATTGGAGGCAGAAGCAGTCAAGGGAAGCTTAGGGTTAGGGTTAGGGTTAGGGTGAGGGTTAGGGTACGGCTTAGGGTACGGGTTCAGGGAGGGGTTCGGGTAGGGCGTAGGGTATGTGTTAGGGTTAGGGTTAGGGTTCGTGTTAGGGTTAGGGCTCGGTTTAGGGTACGGGTTAGGATTAGGGTACGCGTTAGTGTTAGGGTAGGGGTTAGGGTTAGGGTACGCAATAGGGTGAGGTTAGTTATTAAACCTATCCCACTCTCTAGATACCCCTTAGCACGTAAAGGAATATTATTTGGGGGTCCAGCCATGGAGAAGAGATTAGACACGAGGAGAAGATAAGGAACACACCCATTATCAAGAAATCACATTAGGATTCTCTTTTTAACCTGTTCCTTAAAACACTAGTGCTTAGGAAATCTATTGGAGGCAGAAGCAGTCAAGGGTAGCTTAGGGTTAGGGTTAGGGTTAGGGTACGGCTTAGGGTACGGGTTCGGGGAGGGGTTCGGATATGGCGTAGGGTATGGGTTAGGGTTAGGGTTAGGGTGAGGGTTAGGGTACGGCTTAGGGTACGGGTTCGGGGAGGGGTTCGGGTAGGGCGTAGGGTATGGGTTAGGTTTAGGGTTAGCGCTAGTGTTAGGGTTAGGGCTCGGTTTAGGGTACGGGTTAGGATTAGGGTACGCGTTAGGGTTAGGGTAGGGGTTAGGGTTAGGGTACGCGTTAGGGTGAGGGTAGTTATTAAGCCTATCACACTCTCTAGATACCCCTTAGCACGTAAAGAAATATTATTTGGGGGTCCAGCCATGGAGAAGAGTTTAGACACTAGGAGAAGATAAGGAACACACCCATTCTAAAGAAATCACATTAGGATTCCCTTTTTAACCTGTTCCTTAAAACACTAGTGCTTAGGAAATCTATTGGAGGCACAAGCAGTCAAGGGTAGCTTAGGGTAAGGGTTAGGGTTAGGGTGAGGGTGAGGGTACGGCTTAGGTTACGGGTTCGGGTACGGAATCGGTTATGGCATAGGGTATGGATTAGGGTTATGGTTACTTTTAGGGTAAGGGCTCGGTTTAGAGTATCGGTTAGGATTAAGGTAGGTGTTAGGGTTAGGGTACGGGTTAGGGTTAGGGTATGGGAGAGGGTTAGGGTAAGCATTAGGGTTAGGGTAGTTATTAAACCTATCCCACTCTCTAGATACAGCTTAGAACGTAACGGAATATTATTTGGGGGTCCAGCCTTGGAGAAGAGTTTAGACACTAGGAGAAGATAAGGAACACACCCATCATCAAAAAATCACATTAGGATTCTCTTTTTAACCTGTTCCTTAAAACACTAGTGCTTAGGACATCTATTGGAGGCAGAAGCAGTGAAGGGTAGCTTAGGATTAGGGTTAGGGTTAGGGTATGGCTTAGGGTACGAGTTCGTGGAGGGGTTCGGGTACGGCGTATGGTATGGGTTAGGGTTAGGGTTAGGGCTCGGTTCAACGTACGGGTTAGGATTAGGGTACGCGTTAGGGTTAGGGTAGGGGTTAGGGTGAGGGTAGTTATTAAACCTATCCCACTCTCTAGATATCCCTTAGCACGTAAAGGAATATTATTTGCGGGTCCAGCCATAGAGAAGAGTTTAGACACTAGGAGAAGATAAGGAACACACCCATTATCAAGAAATCACATTAGGATTCTCTTTTTAACCTGTTCCTTAAAATATTAGTGCTTAGGAAATCTATTGGAGGCAGAAGGCGTCAAGGGTAGCTTAGGTTTAGGGTTAGGGTTAGGGTGAGGGTTAGGGTACGGCTTAGGGTACGGGTTGAGGGAGGGGTTCGGGTAGGGCGTAGGGTATGGGTTAGGGTTAGGGTTAGTGTTAGGGTTAGGGCTCGGTTTAGGGTACGGGTTAGGTTTAGGGTACGCATTAGGCTTAGGGTAGGGGTTAGGGTTAGGGTACGCGTTAGGGTGAGGGTAGTTATTAAACCTATCCCACTCTCTAGATACCCCTTAGCACGTAAAGGAATATTATTTGGGGGTCCAGCCATGGAGAAGAGATTAGACACGAGGAGAAGATAAGGAACAAACCCATTATCAAGAAATCACATTAGGATTCTCTTTTTAACGTATTCCTTAAAACACTAGTGCTTAGGAAATCTGTTGGAGGCAGAAGCAGTCAAGGGTAGCTTAGGGTTAGGGTTAGGGTTAGGGTACGGCTTAGGATACAGGTTCGGGGAGGGGTTCGGATATGGCGTAGGGTATGGGTTAGGGTTAGGGTTAGGGTTAGTGTTAGGGTTAGGGCTCGGTTTAGGGTACGGGTTAGGATTAGGGTACGCGTTAGGGTTAGGGTAGGGGTTAGGGTTAGGGTACGCGTTAGGGTGAGGGTAGTTATTAAACCTATCACACTCTCTAGATACCCCTTAGAACGTAAAGAAATATTATTTGGGGGTCCAGCCATGGAGAAGAGTTTAGACACGAGGAGAAAATAAGGAACACACCCATTATCAAGAAATCACATTAGGATTCTCTTTTTAACCTGTTCCTTAAAACACTAGTGCTTAGGAAATCTATTGGAGGCAGAAGCCATCAAGGGTAGCTTAGGTTTAGGGTTAGGGTTAGGGTGAGGGTTAGGGTACGGCTTAGGGTACGGGTTCGGGGAGGGGTTCGGGTAGGGCGTAGGGTATGGGTTAGGGTTAGGGTTACGGTTAGTGTTAGGGTTAGGGCTCAGTTTAGGGTACGGGTTAGGATTAGGGTACGCGTTCGGGTTAGGGTAGGGGTTAGGGTTAGGGTACGCGATAGGGTGAGGTTAGTTATTAAACCTATCCCACTCTCTAGATACCCCTTAGCACGTAAAGGAATATTATTTGGGGGTCCAGCCAAGAAGAAGAATTTAGACACGAGGAGAAGATAAGGAACACACCCATTATCAAGAAATCACATTAGGATTCTCTTTTTAACCTGTTCCTTAAAACACTAGTGCTTAGGAAATCTATTGGAGGCAGAAGGCGTCAAGGGTAGCTTAGTGTTAGGGTTAGGGTTAGGGTGAGGGTTAGTGTACGGCTTAGGGTACGGGTTGATGGAGGGGTTCGGGTAGGGCGTAGGGTATGGGTTAGGGTATAGGGTTAGTGTTAGGGTTAGGGCTCGGTTTAGGGTACGGGTTAGGATTAGGGTACGCGTTAGGCTTAGGGTAGGGGTTAGGGTTAGGGTACGCGTTAGGGTGAGGGTAGTTATTAAACCTATCCCACTTTCTAGATACCCCTTAGCACGTAAAGGAATATTATTTGGGGGTCCAGCCATGGAGAAGAGTTTAGACACTAGGAGAAGATAAGGAACACACCCATTATCACGAAATCACATTAGGATTCTCTTTTTAACCTGTTCCTTAAAACACTAGTGCTTAGGAAATCTATTGGAGGCAGAAGCAGTCAAGGGTAGCTTAGGGTTAGGGTTAGGGTTAGGGTGAGGGTTAGGGTACGGCTTAGGGTACGGGTTCGGGGAGGGGTTCGGGTAGGGCGTAGGGTATGGGTTAGGGTTAGGGTTAGTGTTAGGGTTAGGGCTCGGTTTAGGGTACGGGTTAGGATTAGGGTACGCCTTAGTGTTAGGGTAGGGGTTAGGGTTAGGGTACGCGATAGGGTGAGGTTAGTTATTAAAACTACCCCACTCTCTAGATACCCCTTAACACGTAAAGGAATATTATTTAGGGGTCCAGCCATGGAGAAGAGTTTAGACACGAGGAGAAGATAAGGAACACACCCATTATCAAGAAATCACATTAGGATTCTCTTTTTAACCTATTCCTTAAAACACTAGTGCTTAGGAAATCTATTGGAGGCAGAAGCAGTCAAGGGTAGCTTAGGGTTAGGGTTAGGGTGAGGGTTAGGGTACGGCTTAGGGTACGGGTTCGGCGAGGGGTTCGGGTAGGGCGTAGGGTATGGGTTAGGGTTAGGGTTAGGGTTCGTGTTAGGGTTAGGGCTCGGTTTAGGGTACGGGTTAGGATTAGGGTACGCGTTAGGGTTAGGGTAGGGGTTAGGGTTAGTGTACGCATTAGGGTGAGGGTAGTTATTAAACCTATCACACTCTCTAGATACCCCTTAGCACGTAAAGGAATATTATTTGGGGGTCCAGCCATGGAGAAGAGTTTAGACCCTAGGAGAAGATAAGGAACACACCCATTATCAAGAAATAACAATATGATTCTCTTTTTAAACTGTTCCTTAAAACACTAGTGCTTAGGAAATCTATTGGAGGCAGAGGCAGTCAAGGGTAGCTTAGGGTTAGGGTTAGGGTTAGGGTGAGGGATAGGGTACGGCTTAGGGTACGGGTTCGGGGAGGGGTTCGGGTAGGGCGTAGGGTATGGGTTAGGGTTAGGGTTAGGGCTAGTGTTAGCGTTAGGGCTCGGTTTAGGGTACGTTTTAGGATTAGGGTACGCATTAGGGTTAGGGTAGGTGTTAGGGTTAGGGTACGCATTAGGATGAGGGTAGTTATTAAACCTATCCCACTCTCTAGATACCCCTTAGCACGTAAAGGAATATTATTTGGGGGTCTAGCCATGGAGAAGAGTTTAGACACTAGGAGAAGTTAAGGAACACACCCATTATAAAGAAATCACATTAGGATTCTCTTTTTAACCTGGTCCTTAAAACACTAGTGCTTAGGAAATCTATTGGAGGCAGAAGCAGTCAAGGGAAGCTTAGGGTTAGGGTTAGGGTTAGGGTGAGGGTTAGGGTACGGCTTAGGGTACGGATTCGGGTAGGGGTTCGTGTAGGGAGTAGGGTATGGGTTAGGGTTAGGGTTAGGGTTAGTGTTAGGGTTAGGGCTCGGTTTAGGGTACGGGTTAGGATTAGGGTACGCGTTAGTGTTAGGGTAGGGGTTAGGGTTAGGGTACGCGTTAGGGTGAGGTTAGTTATTAAACCTATCCCACTCTCTAGATACCCCTTAGCACGTAAAGGAATATTATTTGGGGGTCCAGCCATGGAGAAGAGTTTAGACACTAGGAGAAGATAAGGAACAAACCCATTATCAAGAAATCACATTAGGATTCTCTTTTTAAACTGTTCCTTAAAACACTAGTGCTTAGGAAATCTATTGGAGGCAGAAGCAGTAAAGGGTAGCTTAGTGTTAGGGTTAGGGTTAGGGTGAGGGTTAGGGTACGGCTTAGGTTACGGCTTTGGGGAGGGGTTCGGGTAGGGCGTAGTGTATGGGTTAGGGTTAGGGTTAGGGCTAGTGTTAGGGTTAGCGCTCGGTTTAGGGTACGGGTTAGGATTAGGGTACGCGTTAGGGTTAGGGTAGGGGTTAGGGTTAGGGTACGCGTTAGGGTGAGGGTAGTTATTAAACCTATCCCACTCTCTAGATACCCCTTAGCACGTAAAGGAATATTATTTGGGGGTCCAGCCATGGGGAAGAGTTTAGACACTAGGAGAAGATAAGGAACACACCCATTATCAAGAAATCACATTAGGATTCTCTTTTTAACCTGTTCCTTAAAACACTAGTGCTTAGGAAATCTATTGGAGGCAGAATCAGTCAAGGGTAGCTTAGGGTTAGGGTTAGGGTTAGGGTGAGGGTTAGGGTACGGCTTAGGGTACGGGTTCAGGGAGGGTTTCGGGTAGGGCGTAGGGTATGTGTTAGGGTTAGGGTTAGGGTTCGTGTTAGGGTTAGGGCTCGGTTTAGGGTACGGGTTAGGATTAGGGTACGCGTTAGTGTTAGGGTAGGGGTTAGGGTTAGGGTACGCAATACGGTGAGGTTAGTTATTAAACCTATCCCACTCTCTAGATACCCCTTAGCACGTAAAGGAATATTATTCGGGGGTCCAGCCATGGAGAAGAGATTAGACACGAGGAGAAGATAAGGAACACACCCATTATCAAGAAATCACATTAGGATTCTCTTTTTAACCTGTTCCTTAAAACACTAGTGCTTAGGAAATCTATTGGAGGCAGAAGCAGTCAAGGGTAGCTTAGGGTTAGGGTTAGGGTTAGGGTACGGCTTAGGGTACGGGTTCGGGGAGGGGTTCGGATATGGCGTAGGGTATGGGTTAGGGTTAGGGTTAGGGTGAGGGTTAGGGTACGGCTTAGGGTACGGGTTCGGGGAGGGGTTCGGTTAGGGCGTAGGGTATGTGTTAGGTTTAGGGTTAGCGCTAGTGTTAGGGTTAGGGCTCGGTTTAGGGTACGGGTTAGGATTAGGGTACGCGTTAGGGTTAGGGTAGGGGTTAGGGTTAGGGTACGCGTTAGGGTGAGGGTAGTTATTAAGCCTATCACACTCTCTAGATACCCCTTAGCACGTAAAGACATATTATTTGGGGGTCCAGCCATGGAGAAGAGTTTAGACACTAGGAGAAAATAAGGAACACACCCATTATCAAGAAATCACATTAGGATTCTCTTTTTAACCTGTTCCTTAAAACACTAGTGCTTAGGAAATCTATTGGAGGCAGAAGCCATCAAGGGTAGCTTAGGTTTAGGGTTAGGGTTAGGGTGAGGTTTAGGGTACGGCTTAGGGTACGGGTTCGGGGAGGGGTTCGGGTAGGGCGTAGGGTATGGGTTAGGGTTAGGGTTAGGGCTAGCGTTAGCGTTAGGGCTCGGTTTAGGGTACGTTTTAGGATTAGGGTACGCGTTAGGGTTAGGGTAGGTGTTAGGGTTAGGGTACGCATTAGGATGAGGGTAGTTATTAAACCTATCCCACTCTCTAGATACCCCTTAGCACGTAAAGGAATATTATTTGGGGGTCTAGCCATGGAGAAGAGTTTAGACACTAGGAGAAGTTAAGGAACACACCCATTATAAAGAAATCACATTAGGATTCTCTTTTTAACCTGGTCCTTAAAACACTAGTGCTTAGGAAATCTATTGGAGGCAGAAGCAGTCAAGGGAATCTTAGGGTTAGGGTTAGGGTTAGGGTGAGGGTTAGGGTACGGCTTAGGGTACGGGTTCAGGGAGGGGTTCGGGTAGGGCGTAGGGTATGTGTTAGGGTTAGGGTTAGGGTTCGTGTTAGGGTTAGGGCTCGGTTTAGGGTACGGGTTAGGATTAGGGTACGCGTTAGTGTTAGGGTAGGGTTTAGGGTTAGGGTACGCAATAGGGTGAGGTTAGTTATTAAACCTATCCCACTCTCTAGATACCCCTTAGCACGTAAAGGAATATTATTTGGGGGTCCAGCCATGGAGAAGAGATTAGACACGAGGAGAAGATAAGGAACACACCCATTATCAAGAAATCACATTAGGATTCTCTTTTTAACCTGTTCCTTAAAACACTAGTGCTTAGGAAATCTATTGGAGGCAGAAGCAGTCAAGGGTAGCTTAGGGTTAGGGTTAGGGTTAGGGTACGTCTTAGGGTACGGGTTCGGGGAGGGGTTCGGATATGGCGTAGCGTATGGGTTAGGGTTAGGGTTAGGGTTAGTGTTAGGGTTAGGGCTCGGTTTAGGGTACGGGTTAGGATTAGGGTACGCGTTAGGGTTAGGGTAGGGGTTAGGGTTAGGGTACGCGTTAGGGTGAGGTTAGTTATTAAACCTATCCCACTCTCTAGATACCCCTTAGCACGTAAAGGAATATTATTGGGGGGTCCAGCCATGGAGAAGAGTTTAGACACTAGGAGAAGATAAGGAACAAACCCATTATCGAGAAATCACAATAAGATTCTCTTTTTAAACTGTTCCTTAAAACACTAGTGCTTAGGAAATCAATTGAAGGCAGAAGCAGTAAAGGGTAGCTTAGGGTTAGGGTTAGGGTTAGGGTGAGGGTTAGGGTACGGCTTAGGTTACGGGTTCGGGGAGGGGATCGGGTAGGGCGTAGTGTATGGGTTAGGGTTAGGGTTAGGGCTAGTGTTAGGGTTAGGGCTCGGTTTAGGGTACGGTTTAGGATTAGGGTACGCGTTAGGGTTAGGGTAGGGGTTAGGGTTAGGGTACGCGTTAGGGTGAGGGTAGTTATTAAACCTATCCCACTCTCTAGATACCCCTTAGCACGTAAAGGAATATTATTTGGGGGTCCAGCCATGGGGAAGAGTTTAGACACTAGGAGAAGATAAGGAACACACCCATTATCAAGAAATCACATTAGGATTCTCTTTTTAACCTGTTCCTTAAAACACTAGTGCTTAGGAAATCTATTGGAGGCAGAATCAGTCAAGGGTAGCTTAGGGTTAGGGTTAGGGTTAGGGTGAGGGTTAGGGTACGGCTTAGGGTACGGGTTCAGGGAGGGGTTCGGGTAGGGCGTAGGGTATGTGTTAGGGTTAGGGTTAGGGTTCGTGTTAGGGTTAGGGCTCGGTTTAGGGTACGGGTTAGGATTAGGGTACGCGTTAGTGTTAGGGTAGGGTTTAGGGTTAGGGTACGCAATAGGGTGAGGTTAGTTATTAAACCTATCCCACTCTCTAGATACCCCTTAGCACGTAAAGGAATATTATTTGGGGGTCCAGCCATGGAGAAGAGATTAGACACGAGGAGAAGATAAGGAACACACCCATTATCAAGAAATCACATTAGGATTCTCTTTTTAACCTGTTCCTTAAAACACTAGTGCTTAGGAAATCTATTGGAGGCAGAATCAGTCAAGGGTAGCTTAGGGTTAGGGTTAGGGTTAGGGTGAGGGTTAGGGTACGGCTTAGGGTACGGGTTCAGTGAGGGGTTCGGGTAGGGCGTAGGGTATGTGTTAGGGTTAGGGTTAGGGTTCGTGTTAGGGTTAGGGCTCGGTTTAGGGTACGGGTTAGGATTAGGGTACGCGTTAGTGTTAGGGTAGGGTTTAGGATTAGGGTACGCAATAGGGTGAGGTTAGTTATTAAACCTATCCCACGCTCTAGATACCCCTTAGCACGTAAAGGAATATTATTTGGGGGTCCAGCCATGGAGAAGAGATTAGACAGGAGGAGAAGATAAGGAACACACCCATTATCAAGAAATCACATTAGGATTCTCTTTTTAACCTGTTCCTTAAAACACTAGTGCTTAGGAAATCTATTGGAGGCAGAAGCAGTCAAGGGTAGCTTAGGGTTAGGGTTAGGGTTAGGGTGAGGGTTAGGGTAAGGCTTAGGGTACGGGTTCGGGGAGGGGTTCGGATATGGCTTAGGTTATGGGTTAGGGTTAGGGTTAGGGTTAGTGTTAGGGTTAGGGCTCGGTTTAGGGTACGGGTTAGGATTAGGGTACGCGTTAGGGTTAGGGTAGGGGTTAGGGTTAGGGTACGCGTTAGGGTGAGGTTAGTTATTAAACCTATCCCACTCTCTAGATACCCCTTAGCACGTAAAGGAATATTATTGGGGGGTCCAGCCATGGAGAAGAGTTTAGACACTAGGAGAAGATAAGGAACAAACCCATTATCGAGAAATCACAATAAGATTCTCTTTTTAAACTGTTCCTTAAAACACTAGTGCTTAGGAAATCAATTGAAGGCAGAAGCAGTAAAGGGTAGCTTAGGGTTAGGGTTAGGGTTAGGGTGAGGGTTAGGGTACGGCTTAGGTTACGGGTTCGGGGAGGGGATCGGGTAGGGCGTAGTGTATGGGTTAGGGTTAGGGTTAGGGCTAGTGTTAGGGTTAGGGCTCGGTTTAGGGTACGGTTTAGGATTAGGGTACGCGTTAGGGTTAGGGTAGGGGTTAGGGTTAGGGTACGCGTTAGGGTGAGGGTAGTTATTAAACCTATCCCACTCTCTAGATACCCCTTAGCACGTAAAGGAATATTATTTGGGGGTCCAGCCATGGGGAAGAGTTTAGACACTAGGAGAAGATAAGGAACACACCCATTATCAAGAAATCACATTAGGATTCTCTTTTTAACCTGTTCCTTAAAACACTAGTGCTTAGGAAATCTATTGGAGGCAGAATCAGTCAAGGGTAGCTTAGGGTTAGGGTTAGGGTTAGGGTGAGGGTTAGGGTACGGCTTAGGGTACGGGTTCAGGGAGGGGTTCGGGTAGGGCGTAGGGTATGTGTTAGGGTTAGGGTTAGGGTTCGTGTTAGGGTTAGGGCTCGGTTTAGGGTACGGGTTAGGATTAGGGTACGCGTTAGTGTTAGGGTAGGGTTTAGGGTTAGGGTACGCAATAGGGTGAGGTTAGTTATTAAACCTATCCCACTCTCTAGATACCCCTTAGCACGTAAAGGAATATTATTTGGGGGTCCAGCCATGGAGAAGAGATTAGACACGAGGAGAAGATAAGGAACACACCCATTATCAAGAAATCACATTAGGATTCTCTTTTTAACCTGTTCCTTAAAACACTAGTGCTTAGGAAATCTATTGGAGGCAGAAGCAGTCAAGGGTAGCTTAGGGTTAGGGTTAGGGTTAGGGTACGTCTTAGGGTACGGGTTCGGGGAGGGGTTCGGATATGGCGTAGCGTATGGGTTAGGGTTAGGGTTAGGGTTAGTGTTAGGGTTAGGGCTCGGTTTAGGGTACGGGTTAGGATTAGGGTACGCGTTAGGGTTAGGGTAGGGGTTAGGGTTAGGGTACGCGATAGGGTGAGGTTAGTTATTAAACCTATCCCACTCTCTAGATACCCCTTAGCACGTAAAGGAATATTATTTGGGGGTCCAGCCATGGAGAAGAGTTTAGACACGAGGAGAAGATAAGGAACACACCCATTATGAAGAAATCACATTAGGATTCTCTTTTTAACGTGTTCCTTAAAACACTAGTGCTTAGGGAATCTATTGGAGGCAGAAGCAGTCAAGGGTAGCTTAGGGTTAGGGTTAGGGTTAGGGTGAGGGTTAGGGTATGGCTTAGGGTACGGGTTCAGGGAGGGGTTCTGGTAGGGCGTAGTGTATGGGTTAGGGTTAGGGTTAGGGTTAGTGTTAGGGTTAGGGCTCGGTTTAGGGTACGGGTTAGGATTAGGGTACGCATTAGGGTTAGGTAGGGGTTAGGGTTAGGGTACGCGTTAGGGTGAGGGTAGTTATTAAACCTATCCCACTCTCTAGATACCCCTTAGCACGTAAAGGAATATTATTTGGTGGTCCAGCCATGGAGAAGAGTTTAGACACGAGGAGAAGATAAGGAACACACCCATCATCAAGAAATCACATTAGGATTCTCTTTTTAACCTGTTCCTTAAAACACTAGTGCTTAGGAAATCTATTGGAGGCAGAAGCAGTCAAGGGTAGCTTAGGGTTAGGGTTAGGGTTAGGGTGAGGGTTAGGGTATGGCTTAGGGTACGGGTTCGGTGAGGGGTTCGGGTAGGGCGTAGGGTATGGGTTAGGGTTAGGGTTAGGGTTAGTGTTAGGGTTAGGGCTCGGTTTAGGGTACGGGTTAGGATTAGGGTACGCGTTAGTCTTAGGGGAGGGGTTAGGGTTAGGGTACGCGTTAGGGTGAGGGTAGTTATTAAACCTATCCCACTCTCTAGATACCCCTTAGCACGTAAAGGAATATTATTTGGGGGTCCAGCCATGGAGAAGAGTTTAGACACGAGGAGAAGATAAGGAACACACCCATCATCAAGAAATCACATTAGGATTCTCTTTTTAACCTGTTCCTTAAAACACTAGTGCTTAGGAAATCTATTGGAGGCAGAAGCAGTCAAGGGTAGCTTAGGGTTAGGTTTAGGGTTAGGGTGAGGGTTAGGGTATGGCTTAGGGTACGGGTTCGGTGAGGGGTTCGGGTAGGGCGTAGGGTATGGGTTAGGGTTAGGGTTAGGGTTAGTGTTAGGGTTAGGGCTCGGTTTAGGGTACGGGTTAGGATTAGGGTACGCGTTAGTCTTAGGGGAGGGGTTAGGGTTAGGGTACGCGATAGGGTGAGGTTAGTTATTAAACCTATCCCACTCTCTAGATACCCCTTAGCACGTAAAGGAATATTATTTGGGGATCCAGCCATGGAGAAGAGTTTAGACACTAGGAGAAGATAAGGAACACACCCATTATCAAGAAATCACATTAGGATTCTCTTTTTAACCTGTTCCTTAAAACACTAGTGCTTAGGAAATCTATTGGAGGCAGAAGCAGTCAAGGGTAGCTTAGTGTTAGAGTTAGGGTTAGGGTGAGGGTTAGGGTACGGGTTAGGATTAGGGTACGCGTTAGTGTTAGGGTAGGGGTTAGGGTTAGGGTACGCGATAGGGTGAGGTTAGTTATTAAACCTATCCCACTCTCTAGATACCCCTTAGCAGGTAAAGGAATATTATTTAGGGGTCCAGCCATGGAGAAGAGTTTAGACACGAGGAGAAGATAAGGAACACACCCATTATCAAGAAATCACATTAGGATTCTCTTTTTAACCTGGTCCTTAAAACACTAGTGCTTAGGAAATCTATTGGAGGCAGAAGCAGTCAAGGGTAGCTTAGGGTTAGGGTTAGGGTTAGAGTGAGGGTTAGGGTACGGCTTAGGGTACGGGTTCGGGGAGGGGTTCGTGTAGGGAGTAGGGTATGGGTTAGGGTTAGGGTTAGGGTTAGTGTTAGGGTTAGGGCTCGGTTTAGGGTACGGGTTAGGATTAGGGTACGCGTTAGTGTTAGGGTAGGGGTTAGGGTTAGGGTACGCGTTAGGGTGAGGTTAGTTATTAAACCTATCCCACTCTCTAGATACCCCTTAGCACGTAAAGGAATATTATTTGGGGGTCCAGCCATGGAGAAGAGTTTAGACACTAGGAGAAGATAAGGAACAAACCCATTATCACGAAATCACATTAGGATTCTCTTTTTAACCTGGTCCTTAAAACACTAGTGCTTAGGAAATCTATTGGAGGCAGAAGCAGTCAAGGGTAGCTTAGGGTTAGGGTTAGGGTTAGGGTGAGGGTTAGGGTACGGCTTAGGGTACGGGTTCGGGGAGGGGTTCGGATATGGCGTAGGGTATGGGTTAGGGTTAGGGTTAGGGTTAGTGTTAGGGTTAGGGCTCGGTTTAGGGTACGGGTTAGGATTAGGGTACGCGTTAGGGTTAGGGTAGGGGTTAGGGTTAGGGTACGCGTTAGGGTGAGGGTAGTTATTAAACCTATCACACTTTCTAAATACCCCTTAGCACGTAAAGGAATATTATTTGGGGGTCCAGCCATGGAGAAGAGTTTAGACACGAGGAGAAAATAAGGAACACACCCATTATCAAGAAATCACATTAGGATTCTCTTTTTAACCTGTTCCTTAAAACACTAGTGCTTAGGAAATCTATTGGAGGCAGAAGCCATCAAGGGTAGCTTAGGTTTAGGGTTAGGGTTAGGGTGAGGGTTAGGGAACGGCTTAGGGTACGGGTTCGGGGAGGGTTTCGGGTAGGGCGTAGGGTATGGGTTAGGGTTAGGGTTAGGGTTAGTGTTAGGGTTAGGGCTCAGTTTAGGGTACGGGTTAGGATTAGGGTACGCGTTAGGGTTAGGGTAGGGGTTAGGGTTAGGGTACGCGATAGGGTGAGGTTAGTTATTAAACCTATCCCACTCTCTAGATACCCCTTAGCACGTAAAGGAATATTATTTGGGGGTCCAGCCATGGAGAAGAGTTTAGACACGAGGAGAAGATAAGGAACACACCCATTATCAAGAAATCACATTAGGATTCTCTTTTTAACTTGTTCCTTAAAACACTAGTGCTTAGGGAATCTATTGGAGGCAGAAGCAGTCAAGGATAGCTTAGGGTTAGTGTTAGGGTTAGGGTGAGGGTTAGGGTATGGCTTAGGGTACGGGTTCGGGGAGGGGTTCTGGTAGGGCGTAGTGTATGGGTTAGGGTTAGGGTTAGGGTTAGTGTTAGAGTTAGGGCTCGGTTTAGGGTACGGGTTAGGATTAGGGTACGCGTTAGGGTTAGGGTAGGGGTTAGGGTTAGGGTACGGGTAGTTATTAAACCTATCCCACTCTCTAGATACCCCTTAGCACGTAAAGGAATATTATTTGGGGGTCCAGCCATGGAGAAGAGTTTAGACACGAGGAGAAGATAAGGAACACAACCATTATCACGAAATCACATTAGGATTCTCTTTTTAACCTGTTCCTTAAAACACTAGTGCTTAGGAAATCTATTGGAGGCAGAAGCAGTCAAGGGTAGCTTAGGGTTAGGGTTAGGGTTAGGGTGAGGGTTAGGGTTTGGCTTAGGGTACGGGTTCGGGGAGGGGTTCGGGTAGGGGGTAGGGTATGGGTTAGGGTTAGGGTTAGGGTTAGTGTTAGGGTTAGGGCTCGGTTTAGGGTACGGGTTAGGATTAGGGTACGCGTTAGTCTTAGGGGAGGGGTTAGGGTTAGGGTACGCGATAGGGTGAGGTTAGTTATTAAACCTATCCCACTCTCTAGATACCCCTTAGCACGTAAAGGAATATTATTTGGGGGTCCAGCCATGGAGAAGAGATTAGACACGAGGAGAAGATAAGGAACACACCCATTATCAAGAAATCACATTAGGATTCTCTTTTTAACCTGTTCCTTAAAACACTAGTGCTTACGAAATCTATTGGAGGCAGAAGCAGTCAAGGGTAGCTTAGGGTTAGGGTTAGGGTTAGGGTGAGGGTTAGGGTACGGCTTAGGGTACGGGTTCGGGGAGGGGTTCGGATATGGCTTAGGGTATGGGTTAGGGTTAGGGTTAGGGTTAGTGTTAGGGTTAGGGCTCGGTTTAGGGTACGGGTTAGGATTAGGGTACGCGTTAGGGTTAGGGTAGGGGTTAGGGTTAGGGTACGCGTTAGGGTGAGGTTAGTTATTAAACCTATCCCACTCTCTAGATACCCCTTAGCACGTAAAGGAATATTATTTGGGGGTCCAGCCATGGAGAAGAGTTTAGACACTAGGAGAAGATAAGGAACAAACCCATTATCAAGAAATCACAATATGATTCTCTTTTTAAACTGTTCCTAAAAACACTAGTGCTTAGGAAATCTATTGAAGGCAGAAGCAGTAAAGGGTAGCTTAGGGTTAGGGTTAGGGTTAGGGTGAGGGTTAGGGTACGGCTTAGGTTACGGGTTCGGGGAGGGGATCGGGTAGGGCGTAGTGTATGTGTTAGGGTTAGGGTTAGGGCTAGTGTTAGGTTTAGGGCTCGGTTTAGGGTACGGTTTAGGATTAGGGTACGCGTTAGGGTTAGGGTAGGGGTTAGGGTTAGGGTACGCGTTAGGGTGAGGGTAGTTATTAAACCTATCCCACTCTCTAGATACCCCTTAGCACGTAAAGGAATATTATTTGGGGGTCCAGCCATGGGGAAGAGTTTAGACACTAGGAGAAGATAAGGAACACACCCATTATCAAGAAATCACATTAGGATTCTCTTTTTAACCTGTTCCTTAAAACACTAGTGCTTAGGAAATCTATTGGAGGCAGAATCAGTCAAGGGTAGCTTAGGGTTAGGGTTAGGGTTAGGGTGAGGGTTAGGGTACGGCTTAGGGTACGGGTTCAGGGAGGGGTTCGGGTAGGGCGTAGGGTATGTGTTAGGGTTAGGGTTAGGGTTCGTGTTAGGGTTAGGGCTCGGTTTAGGGTACGGGTTAGGATTAGGGTACGCGTTAGTGTTAGGGTAGGGTTTAGGGTTAGGGTACGCAATAGGGTGAGGTTAGTTATTAAACCTATCCCACTCTCTAGATACCCCTTAGCACGTAAAGGAATATTATTTGGGGGTCCAGCCATGGAGAAGAGATTAGACACGAGGAGAAGATAAGGAACACACCCATTATCAAGAAATCACATTAGGATTCTCTTTTTAACCTGTTCCTTAAAACACTAGTGCTTAGGAAATCTATTGGAGGCAGAAGCAGTCAAGGGTAGCTTAGGGTTAGGGTTAGGGTTAGGGTACGTCTTAGGGTACGGGTTCGGGGAGGGGTTCGGATATGGCGTAGGGTATGGGTTAGGGTTAGGGTTAGGGTTAGTGTTAGGGTTAGGGCTCGGTTTAGGGTACGGGTTAGGATTAGGGTACGCGTTAGGGTTAGGGTAGGGGTTAGGGTTAGGGTACGCGATAGGGTGAGGTTAGTTATTAAACCTATCCCACTCTCTAGATACCCCTTAGCACGTAAAGGAATATTATTTGGGGGTCCAGCCATGGAGAAGAGTTTAGACACGAGGAGAAGATAAGGAACACACCCATTATGAAAAAATCACATTAGGATTCTCTTTTTAACGTGTTCCTTAAAACACTAGTGCTTAGGGAATCTATTGGAGGCAGAAGCAGTCAAGGGTAGCTTAGGGTTAGGGTTAGGGTTAGGGTGAGGGTTAGGGTATGGCTTAGGGTACGGGTTCAGGGAGGGGTTCTGGTAGGGCGTAGTGTATGGGTTAGGGTTAGGGTTAGGGTTAGTGTTAGGGTTAGGGCTCGGTTTAGGGTACGGGTTAGAATTAGGGTACGCATTAGGGTTAGGGTAGGGGTTAGGGTTAGGGTACGCGTTAGGGTGAGGGTAGTTATTAAACCTATCCCACTCTCTAGATACCCCTTAGCACGTAAAGGAATATTATTTGGGGGTCCAGCCATGGAGAAGAGTTTAGACACGAGGAGAAGATAAGGAACACACCCATTATCACGAAATCACATTAGGATTCTCTTTTTAACCTGTTCCTTAAAACACTAGTGCTTAGGAAATCTATTGGAGGCAGAAGCTGTCAAGGGTAGCTTAGGGTTAGGGTTAGGGTTAGGGTGAGGGTTAGGGTATGGCTTAGGGTACGGGTTCGGTGAGGGGTTCGGGTAGGGCGTAGGGTATGGGTTAGGGTTAGGGTTAGGGTTAGTGTTAGTGTTAGGGCTCGGTTTAGGGTACGGGTTAGGATTAGGGTACGCGTTAGTCTTAGGGGAGGGGTTAGGGTTACGGTACGCGATAGGGTGAGGTTAGTTATTAAACCTATCCCACTCTCTAGATACCCCTTAGCACGTAAAGGAATATTATTTGGGGGTCCAGCCATGGAGAAGAGTTTAGACACTAGGAGAAGATAAGGAACACACCCATTATCAAGAAATCACATTAGGATTCTCTTTTTAACCTGTTCCTTAAAACACTAGTGCTTAGGAAATCTATTGGAGGCAGAAGCAGTCAAGGGTAGCTTAGTGTTAGAGTTAGGGTTAGGGTGAGGGTTAGGGTACGGGTTAGGATTAGGGTACGCGTTAGTGTTAGGGTAGGGGTTAGGGTTAGGGTACGCGATAGGGTGAGGTTAGTTATTAAACCTATCCCACTCTCTAGATACCCCTTAGCACGTAAAGGAATATTATTTAGGGGTCCAGCCATGGAGAAGAGTTTAGACACGAGGAGAAGATAAGGAACACACCCATTATGAAGAAATCACATTAGGATTCTCTTTTTAACCTGGTCCTTAAAACACTAGTGCTTAGGAAATCTATTGGAGGCAGAAGCAGTCAAGGGTAGCTTAGGGTTAGGGTTAGGGTTAGGGTGAGGGTTAGGGTACGGCTTAGGGTACGGATTCGGGTAGGGGTTCGTGTAGGGAGTAGGGTATGGGTTAGGGTTAGGGTTAGGGTTAGTGTTAGGGTTAGGGCTCGGTTTAGGGTACGGGTTAGGATTAGGGTACGCGTTAGTGTTAGGGTAGGGGTTAGGGTTAGGGTACGCGTTAGGGTGAGGTTAGTTATTAAACCTATCCCACTCTCTAGATACCCCTTAGCACGTAAAGGAATATTATTTGGGGGTCCAGCCATGGAGAAGAGTTTATACACTAGGAGAAGATAAGGAACAAACCCATTATCAAGAAATCACAATAAGATTCTCTTTTTAAACTGTTCCTTAAAACACTAGTGCTTAGGAAATCTATTAAAGGCAGAAGCAGTAAAGGGTAGCTTAGGGTTAGGGTTAGGGTTAGGGTGAGGGTTAGGGTACGGCTTAGGTTACGGGTTCGGGGAGGGGATCGGGTAGGGCGTAGTGTATGGGTTAGGGTTAGGGTTAGGGCTAGTGTTAGGGTTAGGGCTCGGTTTAGGGTACGGTTTAGGATTAGGGTACGCGTTAGGGTTAGGGTAGGGGTTAGGGTTAGGGTACGCGTTAGGGTGAGGGTAGTTATTAAACCTATCCCACTCTCTAGATACCCCTTAGCACGTAAAGGAATATTATTTGGGGGTCCAGCCATGGGGAAGAGTTTAGACACTAGGAGAAGATAAGGAACACACCCATTATCAAGAAATCACATTAGGATTCTCTTTTTAACCTGTTCCTTAAAACACTAGTGCTTAGGAAATCTATTGGAGGCAGAATCAGTCAAGGGTAGCTTAGGGTTAGGGTTAGGGTTAGGGTGAGGGTTAGGGTACGGCTTAGGGTACGGGTTCAGGGAGGGGTTCGGGTAGGGCGTAGGGTATGTGTTAGGGTTAGGGTTAGGGTTCGTGTTAGGGTTAGGGCTCGGTTTAGGGTACGGGTTAGGATTAGGGTACGCGTTAGTGTTAGGGTAGGGTTTAGGGTTAGGGTACGCAATAGGGTGAGGTTAGTTATTAAACCTATCCCACTCTCTAGATACCCCTTAGCACGTAAAGGAATATTATTTGGGGGTCCAGCCATGGAGAAGAGATTAGACACGAGGAGAAGATAAGGAACACACCCATTATCAAGAAATCACATTAGGATTCTCTTTTTAACCTGTTCCTTAAAACACTAGTGCTTAGGAAATCTATTGGAGGCAGAAGCAGTCAAGGGTAGCTTAGGGTTAGGGTTAGGGTTAGGGTACGTCTTAGGGTACGGGTTCGGGGAGGGGTTCGGATATGGCGTAGGGTATGGGTTAGGGTTAGGGTTAGGGTTAGTGTTAGGGTTAGGGCTCGGTTTAGGGTACGGGTTAGGATTAGGGTACGCGTTAGGGTTAGGGTAGGGGTTAGGGTTAGGGTACGCGATAGGGTGAGGTTAGTTATTAAACCTATCCCACTCTCTAGATACCCCTTAGCACGTAAAGGAATATTATTTGGGGGTCCAGCCATGGAGAAGAGTTTAGACACGAGGAGAAGATAAGGAACACACCCATTATGAAGAAATCACATTAGGATTCTCTTTTTAACGTGTTCCTTAAAACACTAGTGCTTAGGGAATCTATTGGAGGCAGAAGCAGTCAAGGGTAGCTTAGGGTTAGGGTTAGGGTTAGGGTGAGGGTTAGGGTATGGCTTAGGGTACGGGTTCAGGGAGGGGTTCTGGTAGGGCGTAGTGTATGGGTTAGGGTTAGGGTTAGGGTTAGTGTTAGGGTTAGGGCTCGGTTTAGGGTACGGGTTAGGATTAGGGTACGCATTAGGGTTAGGGTAGGGGTTAGGGTTAGGGTACGCGTTAGGGTGAGGGTAGTTATTAAACCTATCCCACTCTCTAGATACCCCTTAGCACGTAAAGGAATATTATTTGGGGGTCCAGCCATGGAGAAGAGTTTAGACACGAGGAGAAGATAAGGAACACACCCATTATCACGAAATCACATTAGGATTCTCTTTTTAACCTGTTCCTTAAAACACTAGTGCTTAGGAAATCTATTGGAGGCAGAAGCTGTCAAGGGTAGCTTAGGGTTAGGGTTAGGGTTAGGGTGAGGGTTAGGGTATGGCTTAGGGTACGGGTTCGGTGAGGGGTTCGGGTAGGGCGTAGGGTATGCGTTAGGGTTAGGGTTAGGGTTAGTGTTAGGGTTAGGGCTCGGTTTAGGGTACAGGTTAGGATTAGGGTACGCGTTAGTCTTAGGGGAGGGGTTAGGGTTAGGGTACGCGATAGGGTGAGGTTAGTTATTAAACCTATCCCACTCTCTAGATACCCCTTAGCACGTAAAGGAATATTATTTGGGGGTCCAGCCATGGAGAAGAGTTTAGACACTAGGAGAAGATAAGGAACACACCCATTATCAAGAAATCACATTAGGATTCTCTTTTTAACCTGTTCCTTAAAACACTAGTGCTTAGGAAATCTATTGGAGGCAGAAGCAGTCAAGGGTAGCTTAGTGTTAGAGTTAGGGTTAGGGTGAGGGTTAGGGTACGGGTTAGGATTAGGGTACGCGTTAGTGTTAGGGTAGGGGTTAGGGTTAGGGTACGCGATAGGGTGAGGTTAGTTATTAAACCTATCCCACTCTCTAGATACCCCTTAGCACGTAAAGGAATATTATTTAGGGGTCCAGCCATGGAGAAGAGTTTAGACACGAGGAGAAGATAAGGAACACACCCATTATGAAGAAATCACATTAGGATTCTCTTTTTAACCTGGTCCTTAAAACACTAGTGCTTAGGAAATCTATTGGAGGCAGAAGCAGTCAAGGGTAGCTTAGGGTTAGGGTTAGGGTTAGGGTGAGGGTTAGGGTACGGCTTAGGGTACGGATTCGGGTAGGGGTTCGTGTAGGGAGTAGGGTATGGGTTAGGGTTAGGGTTAGGGTTAGTGTTAGGTTTAGGGCTCGGTTTAGGGTACGGGTTAGGATTAGGGTACGCGTTAGTGTTAGGGTAGGGGTTAGGGTTAGGGTACGCGTTAGGGTGAGGTTAGTTATTAAACCTATCCCACTCTCTAGATACCCCTTAGCACGTAAAGGAATATTATTTGGGGGTCCAGCCATGGAGAAGAGTTTAGACACTAGGAGAAGATAAGGAACAAACCCATTATCACGAAATCACATTAGGATTCTCTTTTTAACCTGGTCCTTAAAACACTAGTGCTTAGGAAATCTATTGGAGGCAGAAGCAGTCAAGGGTAGCTTAGGGTTAGGGTTAGGGTTAGGGTGAGGGTTAGGGTACGGCTTAGGGTACGGGTTCGGGGAGGGGTTCGGATATGGCGTAGGGTATGGGTTAGGGTTAGGGTTAGCGTTAGTGTTAGGGTTAGGGCTCGGTTTAGGGTACGGGTTAGGATTAGGGTACGCGTTAGGGTTAGGGTAGGGGTTAGGGTTAGGGTACGCGTTAGGGTGAGGGTAGTTATTAAACCTATCCCACTCTCTAGATACCCCTTAGCACGTAAAGGAATATTATTTGGGGGTCCAGCCATGGAGAAGAGTTTAGACACGAGGAGAAAATAAGGAACACACCCATTATCAAGAAATCACATTAGGATTCTCTTTTTAACCTGTTCCTTAAAACACTAGTGCTTAGGAAATCTATTGGAGGCAGAAGCCATCAAGGGTAGCTTAGGTTTAGGGTTAGGGTTAGGGTGAGGGTTAGGGTACGGCTTAGGGTACGGGTTCGGTGAGGGTTTCGGGTAGGGCGTAGGGTATGGGTTAGGGTTAGGGTTAGGGTTAGTGTTAGGGTTAGGGCTCAGTTTAGGGTACGGGTTAGGATTAGGGTACGCGTTCGGGTTAGGGTAGGGGTTAGGGTTAGGGTACGCGATAGGGTGAGGTTAGTTATTAAACCTATCCCACTCTCTAGATACCCCTTAGCACGTAAAGGAATATTATTTGGGGGTCCAGCCATGGAGAAGAGTTTAGACACGAGGAGAAGATAAGGAACACACCCATTATCAAGAAATCACATTAGGATTCTCTTTTTAACTTGTTCCTTAAAACACTAGTGCTTAGGGAATCTATTGGAGGCAGAAGCAGTCAAGGATAGCTTAGGGTTAGGGTTAGGGTTAGGGTGAGGGTTAGGGTATGGCTTAGGGTACGGGTTCGGGGAGGGGTTCTGGTAGGGCGTAGTGTATGGGTTAGGGTTAGGGTTAGGGTTAGTGTTAGAGTTAGGGCTCGGTTTAGGGTACGGGTTAGGATTAGGGTACGCGTTAGGGTTAGGGTAGGGGTTAGGGTTAGGGTACGGGTAGTTAATAACCTATCCCACTCTCTAGATACCCCTTAGCACGTAAAGGAATATTATTTGGGGGTCCAGCCATGGAGAAGAGTTTAGACACGAGGAGAAGATAAGGAACACACCCATTATCACGAAATCACATTAGGATTCTCTTTTTAACCTGTTCCTTAAAACACTAGTGCTTAGGAAATCTATTGGAGGCAGAAGCAGTCAAGGGTAGCTTAGGGTTAGGGTTAGGGTTAGGGTGAGGGTTAGGGTTTGGCTTAGGGTACGGGTTCGGGGAGGGGTTCGGGTAGGGCGTAGGGTATGGGTTAGGGTTAGGGTTAGGGTTAGTGTTAGGGTTAGGGCTCTTTTTAGGGTACGGGTTAGGATTAGGGTACGTGTTAGTCTTAGGGGAGGGGTTAGGGTTAGGGTACGCGATAGGGTGAGGTTAGTTATTAAACCTATCCCACTCTCTAGATACCCCTTAGCACGTAAAGGAATATTATTTGGGGGTCCAGCCATGGAGAAGAGATTAGACACGAGGAGAAGATAAGGAACACACCCATTATCAAGAAATCACATTAGGATTCTCTTTTTAACCTGTTCCTTAAAACACTAGTGCTTACGAAATCTATTGGAGTCAGAAGCAGTCAAGGGTAGCTTAGGGTTAGGGTTAGGGTTAGGGTACGGCTTATGGTACGGGTTCGGCGAGGTGTTCTGATAGGGCGTAGGGTATGGGTTAGGGTTAGGGTTAGGGTTAGTGTTAGGGTTAGGGCTCGGTTTAGGGTACGGGTTAGGATTAGGGTACGCGTTAGGGTTAGGGTAGGGGTTAGGGTTAGGGTACGCGTTAGGGTGAGGGTAGTTATTAAACCTATCACACTCTCTAGATACCCCATAGCACGTAAAGGAATATTATTGGGGGTCCAGCCATGGAGAAGAGTTTAGACACGAGGAGAAAATAAGGAACACACCCATTATCAAGAAATCACATTAGGATTCTCTTTTTAACCTGTTCCTTAAAACACTAGTGCTTAGGAAATCTATTGGAGGCAGAAGCCTTCAAGGGTAGCTTAGGTTTAGGGTTAGGGTTAGGGTGAGGGTTAGGGTACGGCTTAGGGTACGGGTTCGGGGAGGGGTTCGGGTAGGGCGTAGGGTATGGGTTAGGGTTAGGGTTAGTGTTAGGGTTAGGGCTCGGTTTAGGGTACGGGTTAGGATTAGCGTACGCGTTAGTGTTAGGGTAGGGATTAGGGTTAGGGTACGCGATAGGGTGAGGTTAGTTATTAAACCTATCATACTCTCTAGATACCCCTTAGCACGTAAAGGAATATTATTTGGGGGTCCAGCCATGGAGAAGAGTTTAGACACGAGGAGAAGATAAGGAACACACCCATTATCAAGAAATCACATTAGGATTCTCTTTTTAACCTGTTCCTTAAAACACTAGTACTTAGGAAATCTATTGGAGGCAGAAGCAGTCAAGGGTAGCTTAGGGTTAGGGTTAGGGTTAGGGTAAGGCTTAGGGTACGGGTTCGGGGAGGCGTTCGGGTAGGGCGTAGGGTATGGGTTAGGGTTAGGGTTAGGGTTAGTGTTAGGGTTACGGCTCGGTTTAGGGTACAGGTTAGGATTAGGGTACGCGTTAGGGTTAGGCTAGGGGTTAGGGTTAGGGTATGCGATAGGGTGAGGTTACTTATTAAACCTATCCCACTCTCTAGATACCCCTTAGCACGTAAAGGAATATTATTTGGGGGTCCAGCCATGGAGAAGAGTTTAGACACGAGGAGAAGATAAGGAACACACCCATTATCACGAAATCACATTAGGATTCTCTTTTTAACCTGTTCCTTAAAACACTAGTGCTTAGGAAATCTATTGGAGGCAGAAGCAGTCAAGGGTAGCTTAGGGTTAGGGTTAGGGTTAGGGTGAGGGTTAGGGTTTGGCTTAGGGTACGGGTTCGGGGAGGGGTTCGGGTAGGGCGTAGGGTATGGGTTAGGGTTAGGGTTAGGGTTAGTGTTAGGGTTAGGGCTCGGTTTAGGGTACGGGTTAGGATTAGGGTACGCGTTAGTCTTAGGGGAGGGGTTAGGGTTAGGGTACGCGATAGGGTGAGGTTAGTTATTAAACCTATCCCACTCTCTAGATACCCCTTAGCACGTAAAGGAATATTATTTGGGGGTCCAGCCATGGAGAAGAGATTAGACACGAGGAGAAGAAAAGGAACACACCCATTATCAAGAAATCACATTAGGATTCTCTTTTTAACCTGTTCCTTAAAACACTAGTGCTTACGAAATCTATTGGAGGCAGAAGCAGTCAAGGGTAGCTTAGGGTTAGGGTTAGGGTTAGGGTACGGCTTAGGGTACGGGTTCGGCGAGGGGTTCTGATAGGGCGTAGGGTATGGGTTAGGGTTAGGGTTAGGGTTAGTGTTAGGGTTAGGGCTCGGTTTAGGGTACGGGTTAGGATTAGGGTACGCGTTAGGGTTAGGGTAGGGGTTAGGGTTAGGGTACGCGTTAGGGTGAGGGTAGTTATTAAACCTATCACACTCTCTAGATACCCCTTAGCACGTAAAGGAATATTATTGGGGGTCCAGCCATGGAGAAGAGTTTAGACACGAGGAGAAAATAAGGAACACACTCATTATCAAGAAATCACATTAGGATTCTCTTTTTAACCTGTTCCTTAAAACACTAGTGCTTAGGAAATCTATTGGAGGCAGAAGCCTTCAAGGGTAGCTTAGGTTTAGGGTTAGGGTTAGGGTGAGGGTTAGGGTACGGCTTAGGGTACGGGTTCGGGGAGGGGTTCGGGTAGGGCGTAGGGTATGGGTTAGGGTTAGGGTTAGTGTTAGGGTTAGGGCTCGGTTTAGGGTACGGGTTAGGATTAGGGTACGCGTTAGTGTTAGGGTAGGGATTAGGGTTAGGGTACGCGATAGGGTGAGGTTAGTTATTAAACCTATCATACTCTCTAGATACCCCTTAGCACGTAAAGGAATATTATTTGGGGGTCCAGCCATGGAGAAGAGTTTAGACACGAGGAGAAGATAAGGAACACACCCATTATCAAGAAATCACATTAGGATTCTCTTTTTAACCTGTTCCTTAAAACACTAGTACTTAGGAAATCTATTGGAGGCAGAAGCAGTCAAGGGTAGCTTAGGGTTAGGGTTAGGGTTAGGGTAAGGCTTAGGGTACGGGTTCGGGGAGGGGTTCGGGTAGGGCGTAGGGTATGGGTTAGGGTTAGGGTTAGGGTTAGTGTTAGGGTTACGGCTCGGTTTAGGGTACAGGTTAGGATTAGGGTACGCGTTAGGGTTAGGCTAGGGGTTAGGGTTAGGGTATGCGATAGGGTGAGGTTACTTATTAAACCTATCCCACTCTCTAGATACCCCTTAGCACGTAAAGGAATATTATTTGGGGGTCCAGCCATGGAGAAGAGTTTAGACACGAGGAGAAAATAAGGAACACACCGATTATCAAGAAATCACATTAGGATTCTCTTTTTAACCTGTTCCTTAAAACACTAGTGCTTAGGAAATCTATTGGAGGCAGAAGCCATCAAGGGTAGCTTAGGTTTAGGGTTAGGGTTAGGGTGAGGGTTAGGGTACGGCTTAGGGTACGGGTTCGGGGAGGGGTTCGGGTAGGGCGTAGGGTATGGGTTAGGGTTAGGGTTAGGGTTAGTGTTAGGGTTAGGGCTCAGTTTAGGGTACGGGTTAGGATTAGGGTACGCGTTCGGGTTAGGGTAGGGGTTAGGGTTAGGGTACACGATAGGGTGAGGTTAGTTATTAAACCTATCCCACTCTCTAGATACCCCTTAGCACGTAAAGGAATATTATTTGGGGGTCCAGCCATGGAGAAGAGTTTAGACACGAGGAGAAGATAAGGAACACACCCATTATCAAGAAATCACATTAGGATTCTCTTTTTAAACTTTTCCTTAAAACACTAGTGCTTAGGAAATCTATTGGAGGCAGAAGCAGTCAAGGGTAGCTTAGGGTTAGGGTTAGGGTGAGGGTGAGGATTAGGGTCCGGCTTAGGGTACGGGTTCGGGGAGGGGTTCGGGTAGGGCGTAGGGTATGGTTTAGGGTTAGGGGTAGGGTTAGTGTTAGGGTTAGGGCTCGGTTTAGGGTACGGGTTAGGATTAGGGTACGCGTTAGTGTTAGGGTAGGGGTTAGGGTTAGGGTACGCGATAGGGTGAGGGTAGTTATTAAACCTATCACACTCTCTAGATACCCCTTAGCACGTAAAGGAATATTATTTGGGGGTCCAGCCATGGAGAAGAGTTTAGACACTAGGAGAAGATAAGGAACACACCCATTATCACGAAATCACATTAGGATTCTCTTTTTAACCTGTTCCTTAAAACACTAGTGCTTAGGAAATCTATTGGAGGCAGAAGCAGTCAAGGGGAGCTTAGGGTTAGGGTTAGGGTTAGGGTGAGGGTTACGGTACGGCTTAGGGTACGGTTTCGGGGAGGGGTTCGGGTAGGGCGTAGGGTATGGGTTAGGGTTAGGGTTAGGGTTAGTGTTAGGGTTAGGGCTCGGTTTAGGTTACGGGTTAGGATTAGGGTACGCGTTAGGGTTAGGGTAGGGTTTAGGGTTAGGGTACGCGATAGGGTGAGGTTAGTTATTAAACCTATCCCACTCTCTAGATACCCCTTAGCACGTAAAGGAATATTATTTGGGGGTCCCGCCATGGAGAAGAGTTTAGACACTAGGAGAAGATAAGGAACACACCATTATCAAGGAATCACATTAGGATTCTCTTTTTAACCTGTTCCTTAAAACACTAGTGCTTAGGAAATCTATTGGAGGCAGAAGCAGTCAAGGGTAGCTTAGGGTTAGGGTTAGGGTTAGTGTGAGGGTTAGGGTACGGCTTAGGGTACGGGTTCGGGGAGGGGTTCGGGTAGGGCGTAGGGTATGGGTTAGGGTAAGGGTTAGGGTTAGTGTTAGGGTTAGGGCTCGGTTTAGGGTACGGGTTAGGATTAGGGTACGCGTTAGGGTTAGGGTAGGGGTTAGGGTTAGGGTACGCGTTAGGGTGAGGGTAGTTATTAAACCTATCCCGCTCTCTAGATACCCCTTAGCACGTAAAGGAATATTATTTGGGGGTCCAGCCATGGAGAAGAGTTTAGACACTAGGAGAAGATAAGGAACACACCCATTATCAAGAAATCACATTAGGATTCTCTTTTTAACCTGTTACTTAAAACACTAGTGCTTAGGAAATCTATTGGAGGCAGAAGCAGTCAAGGGTAGCTTAGGGTTAGGGTTAGGGTTAGGGTGAGGGTTAGGGTACGGCTTAGGGTACGGGTTCGGGGAGGGGTTCGGGTAGGGCGTAGGGTATGGTTTAGGGTTAGGGTTAGGGTTAGTGTTAGGTTTAGGGCTCGGTTTAGGGTACGGGTTAGGATTAGTGTACGCGTTAGTGTTAGGGTAGGGGTTAGGGTTAGGGTACGCGATAGGGTGAGGTTAGTTATTAAACCTATCCCACTCTCTAGATACCCCTTAGCACGTAAAGTAATATTATTTGGGGGTCCAGCCATGGAGAAGAGTTTAGACACTAGGTGAAGATAAGGAGCACACCCATTATCAAGAAATCACATTAGGATTCTCTTTTTAACCTGTTCCTTAAAACACTAGTGCTTAGGAAATCTATTGGAGGCAGAAGCAGTCAAGGGGAGCTTAGTGTTAGGGTTAGGGTTAGGGTGAGGGTTAGGGTACGGCTTAGGGTACGGGTTCTGGGAGGGGTTCGGGTAGGGCGTAGGGTATGGGTTAGGGTTAGGGTTAGGGATAGTGTTAGGGTTAGGGCTCGGTTTAGGTTACGGGTTAGGATTAGGGTACGCATTAGGGTTAGTGTAGGGGTTAGGGTTAGGGTACGCGTTAGGGTGAGGGTAGTTATTAAACCTATCACACTCTCTAGATACCCCTTAGCACGTAAAGGAATATTATTTGGGGGTCCAGCCATGGAGAAGAGTTTAGACACTAGGAGAAGATAAGGAACACACCCATTATCAAGAAATCACATTAGGATTCTCTTTTTAACCTGTTCCTTAAAACACTAGTGCTTAGGAAATCTATTGGAGGCAGAAGCAGTCAAGGGTAGCTTAGGGTTAGGGTTAGGGTTAGGGTGAGGTTTAGGGTACGGCTTAGGGTACGGGTTCGGGGAGGAGTTCGGGTAGGGCGTAGAGTATGGGTTAGGGTTAGGGTTAGGGTTAGTGTTAGGGTTAGGGCTCGGTTTAGGGTACGGATTAGGATTAGGGTACGCGTTAGTGTTAGGGTAGGGGTTAGGGTTAGGGTACGCGATAGGGTGAGGTTAGTTATTAAACCTATCCCACTCTCTAGATACCCCTTAGCACGTAAAGGAATATTATTTGGGGGTCCAGCCTTGGAGAAGAGTTTAGACACTAGGAGAAGATAAGGAACACACCCATTATCAAGAAATCACATTAGGATTCTCTTTTTAACCTGTTCCTTAAAACACTAGTGCTTAGGAAATCTATTGGAGGCAGAAGCAGTCAAGGGTAGCTTAGGGTTAGGGTTAGGGTTAGGGTGAGGGTTAGGGTATGGCTTAGGGTAGGGTTTCAGTGAGGGGTTCGGGTAGGGCGTAGGGTATGGGTTAGGGTTAGGGTTAGAGTTAGTGTTAGGGTTAGGGCTCGGTTTAGGGTACGGGTTAGGATTAGGGTATGCGTTAGTGTTAGGGTAGGGAGGGGTTAGGGTTAGGGTACGCGTTAAGGTGAGGGTAGTTATTAAACCTATCACACTCTCTAGATACCCCTTAGCACGTAAAGGAATATTATTTGGGGGTCCAGCCATGGAGAAGAGTTTAGACACGAGGAGAAAATAAGGAACACACCCATTATCAAGAAATCACATTAGGATTCTCTTTTTAACCTGTTCCTTAAAACACTAGTGCTTAGGAAATCTATTGGAGGCAGAAGCCGTCAAGGGTAGCTTAGGTTTAGGGTTAGGGTTAGGGTGAGGGTTAGGGTACGGCTTAGGGTACGGTTTCAGGGAGGGGTTCGGTTAGGGCGTAGGGTATGGGTTAGGGTTAGGGTTAGGGTTAGTGTTAGTGTTAGGGCTCGGTTTAGGGTACGGGTTAGGAGTAGGGTACGCGTTAGGGTTAGGGTAGGGGTTAGGGTTAGGGTACGCGTTAGGGTGAGGGTAGTTATTAAACCTATCCCACTCTATAGATATCCCTTAGCACGTAAAGGAATATTATTTGGGGGTCCAGCCATGGAGAAGAGTTTAGACACTAGGAGAAGATAAGGAACACACCCATTATCACGAAATCACATTAGGATTCTATTTTTAACCTGTTCCTTAAAACACTAGTGCTTAGGAAATCTATTGGAGGCAGAAGCAGTCAAGGGTAGCTTAGGGTTAGGGTTAGGGTTAGGGTGAGGTTTAGGGTACGGCTTAGGGTACGGGTTCGGGGATGCTTTCGGGTAGGGCGTAGGGTATGGGTTAGGGTTAGGGTTAGTGTTAGGGTTAGGGCTCGGTTTAGGGTACGGGTTAGGATTACGGTACGCATTAGGATTAGGGTAGGGGTTAGGGTTAGGGTACGCGTTAGGGTGAGGGTAGTTATTAAACCTATCCCACTCTCTAGATACCCCTTAGCCCGTAAAGAAATATTATTTGGGGGTCCAGCCATGGAGAAGAGTTTAGACACGAGGAGAAGATAAGGAACACACCCATTATCAAGAAATCACATTAGGATTCTCTTTTTAACCTGTTCCTTAAAACACTAGTACTTAGGAAATCTATTGGAGGCAGAAGCAGTCAAGGGTAGCTTAGGGTTAGGGTTAGGGTTAGGGTAAGGCTTAGGGTACGGGTTCGGGGAGGGGTTCGGGTAGGGCGTAGGGTATGGGTTAGGGTTAGGGTTAGGGTTAGTGTTAGGGTTACGGCTCGGTTTAGGGTACAGGTTAGGATTAGGGTACGCGTTAGCGTTAGGCTAGGGGTTAGGGTTAGGGTATGCGATAGGGTGAGGTTACTTATTAAACCTATCCCACTCTCTAGATACCCCTTAGCACGTAAAGGAATATTATTTGGGGGTCCAGCCATGGAGAAGAGTTTAGACACGAGGAGAAAATAAGGAACACACCGATTATCAAGAAATCACATTAGGATTCTCTTTTTAACCTGTTCCTTAAAACACTAGTGCTTAGGAAATCTATTGGAGGCAGAAGCCATCAAGGGTAGCTTAGGTTTAGGGTTAGGGTTAGGGTGAGGGTTAGGGTACGGCTTAGGGTACGGGTTCGGGGAGGGGTTCGGGTAGGGCGTAGGGTATGGGTTAGGGTTAGGGTTAGGGTTAGTGTTAGGGTTAGGGCTCAGTTTAGGGTACGGGTTAGGATTAGGGTACGCGTTCGGGTTAGGGTAGGGGTTAGGGTTAGGGTACACGATAGGGTGAGGTTAGTTATTAAACCTATCCCACTCTCTAGATACCCCTTAGCACGTAAAGGAATATTATTTGGGGGTCCAGCCATGGAGAAGAGTTTAGACACGAGGAGAAGATAAGGAACACACCCATTATCAAGAAATCACATTAGGATTCTCTTTTTAAACTTTTCCTTAAAACACTAGTGCTTAGGAAATCTATTGGAGGCAGAAGCAGTCAAGGGTAGCTTAGGGTTAGGGTTAGGGTGAGGGTGAGGATTAGGGTCCGGCTTAGGGTACGGGTTCGGGGAGGGGTTCGGGTAGGGCGTAGGGTATGGTTTAGGGTTAGGGTTAGGGTTAGTGTTAGGGTTAGGGCTCGGTTTAGGGTACGGGTTAGGATTAGGGTACGCGTTAGTGTTAGGGTAGGGGTTAGGGTTAGGGTACGCGATAGGGTGAGGGTAGTTATTAAACCTATCACACTCTCTAGATACCCCTTAGCACGTAAAGGAATATTATTTGGGGGTCCAGCCATGGAGAAGAGTTTAGACACTAGGAGAAGATAAGGAACACACCCATTATCACGAAATCACATTAGGATTCTCTTTTTAACCTGTTCCTTAAAACACTAGTGCTTAGGAAATCTATTGGAGGCAGAAGCAGTCAAGGGGAGCTTAGGGTTAGGGTTAGGGTTAGGGTGAGGGTTACGGTACGGCTTAGGGTACGGTTTCGGGGAGGGGTTCGGGTAGGGCGTAGGGTATGGGTTAGGGTTAGGGTTAGGGTTAGTGTTAGGGTTAGGGCTCGGTTTAGGTTACGGGTTAGGATTAGGGTACGCGTTAGGGTTAGGGTAGGGTTTAGGGTTAGGGTACGCGATAGGGTGAGGTTAGTTATTAAACCTATCCCACTCTCTAGATACCCCTTAGCACGTAAAGGAATATTATTTGGGGGTCCCGCCATGGAGAAGAGTTTAGACACTAGGAGAAGATAAGGAACACACCATTATCAAGGAATCACATTAGGATTCTCTTTTTAACCTGTTCCTTAAAACACTAGTGCTTAGGAAATCTATTGGAGGCAGAAGCAGTCAAGGGTAGCTTAGGGTTAGGGTTAGGGTTAGTGTGAGGGTTAGGGTACGGCTTAGGGTACGGGTTCGGGGAGGGGTTCGGGTAGGGCGTAGGGTATGGGTTAGGGTAAGGGTTAGGGTTAGTGTTAGGGTTAGGGCTCGGTTTAGGGTACGGGTTAGGATTAGGGTACGCGTTAGGGTTAGGGTAGGGGTTAGGGTTAGGGTACGCGTTAGGGTGAGGGTAGTTATTAAACCTATCCCGCTCTCTAGATACCCTTTAGCACGTAAAGGAATATTATTTGGGGGTCCAGCCATGGAGAAGAGTTTAGACACTAGGAGAAGATAAGGAACACACCCATTATCAAGAAATCACATTAGGATTCTCTTTTTAACCTGTTCCTTAAAACACTAGTGCTTAGGAAATCTATTGGAGGCAGAAGCAGTCAAGGGTAGCTTAGGGTTAGGGTTAGGGTTAGGGTGAGGGTTAGGGTACGGCTTAGGGTACGGGTTCGGGGAGGGGTTCGGGTAGGGCGTAGGGTATGGTTTAGGGTTAGGGTTAGGGTTAGTGTTAGGTTTAGGGCTCGGTTTAGGGTACGGGTTAGGATTAGTGTACGCGTTAGTGTTAGGGTAGGGGTTAGGGTTAGGGTACGCGATAGGGTGAGGTTAGTTATTAAACCTATCCCACTCTCTAGATACCCCTTAGCACGTAAAGGAATATTATTTGGGGGTCCAGCCATGGAGAAGAGTTTAGACACTAGGTGAAGATAAGGAGCACACCCATTATCAAGAAATCACATTAGGATTCTCTTTTTAACCTGTTCCTTAAAACACTAGTGCTTAGGAAATCTATTGGAGGCAGAAGCAGTCAAGGGGAGCTTAGTGTTAGGGTTAGGGTTAGGGTGAGGGTTAGGGTACGGCTTAGGGTACGGGTTCTTGGAGGGGTTCGGGTAGGGCGTAGGGTATGGGTTAGGGTTAGGGTTAGGGATAGTGTTAGGGTTAGGGCTCGGTTTAGGTTACGGGTTAGGATTAGGGTACGCATTAGGGTTAGTGTAGGGGTTAGGGTTAGGGTACGCGTTAGGGTGAGGGTAGTTATTAAACCTATCACACTCTCTAGATACCCCTTAGCACGTAAAGGAATATTATTTGGGGGTCCAGCCATGGAGAAGAGTTTAGACACTAGGAGAAGATAAGGAACACACCCATTATCAAGAAATCACATTAGGATTCTCTTTTTAACCTGTTCCTTAAAACACTAGTGCTTAGGAAATCTATTGGAGGCAGAAGCAGTCAAGGGTAGCTTAGGGTTAGGGTTAGGGTTAGGGTGAGGTTTAGGGTACGGCTTAGGGTACGGGTTCGGGGAGGAGTTCGGGTAGGGCGTAGAGTATGGGTTAGGGTTAGGGTTAGGGTTAGTGTTAGGGTTAGGGCTCGGTTTAGGGTACGGATTAGGATTAGGGTACGCGTTAGTGTTAGGGTAGGGGTTAGGGTTAGGGTACGCGATAGGGTGAGGTTAGTTATTAAACCTATCCCACTCTCTAGATACCCCTTAGCACGTAAAGGAATATTATTTGGGGGTCCAGCCTTGGAGAAGAGTTTAGACACTAGGAGAAGATAAGGAACACACCCATTATCAAGAAATCACATTAGGATTCTCTTTTTAACCTGTTCCTTAAAACACTAGTGCTTAGGAAATCTATTGGAGGCAGAAGCAGTCAAGGGTAGCTTAGGGTTAGGGTTAGGGTTAGGGTGAGGGTTAGGGTATGGCTTAGGGTAGGGTTTCAGTGAGGGGTTCGGGTAGGGCGTAGGGTATGGGTTAGGGTTAGGGTTAGAGTTAGTGTTAGGGTTAGGGCTCGGTTTAGGGTACGGGTTAGGATTAGGGTATGCGTTAGTGTTAGGGTAGGGAGGGGTTAGGGTTAGGGTACGCGTTAAGGTGAGGGTAGTTATTAAACCTATCACACTCTCTAGATACCCCTTAGCACGTAAAGGAATATTATTTGGGGGTCCAGCCATGGAGAAGAGTTTAGACACGAGGAGAAAATAAGGAACACACCCATTATCAAGAAATCACATTAGGATTCTCTTTTTAACCTGTTCCTTAAAACACTAGTGCTTAGGAAATCTATTGGAGGCAGAAGCCGTCAAGGGTAGCTTAGGTTTAGGGTTAGGGTTAGGGTGAGGGTTAGGGTACGGCTTAGGGTACGGTTTCAGGGAGGGGTTCGGTTAGGGCGTAGGGTATGGGTTAGGGTTAGGGTTAGGGTTAGTGTTAGTGTTAGGGCTCGTTTTAGGGTACGGGTTAGGAGTAGGGTACGCGTTAGGGTTAGGGTAGGGGTTAGGGTTAGGGTACGCGTTAGGGTGAGGGTAGTTATTAAACCTATCCCACTCTATAGATATCCCTTAGCACGTAAAGGAATATTATTTGGGGGTCCAGCCATGGAGAAGAGTTTAGACACTAGGAGAAGATAAGGAACACACCCATTATCACGAAATCACATTAGGATTCTCTTTTTAACCTGTTCCTTAAAACACTAGTGCTTAGGAAATCTATTGGAGGCAGAAGCAGTCAAGGGTAGCTTAGGGTTAGGGTTAGGGTTAGGGTGAGGTTTAGGGTACGGCTTAGGGTACGGGTTCGGGGATGCTTTCGGGTAGGGCGTAGGGTATGGGTTAGGGTTAGGGTTAGTGTTAGGGTTAGGGCTCGGTTTAGGGTACGGGTTAGGATTACGGTACGCATTAGGATTAGGGTAGGGGTTAGGGTTAGGGTACGCGTTAGGGTGAGGGTAGTTATTAAACCTATCCCACTCTCTAGATACCCCTTAGCCCGTAAAGGAATATTATTTGGGGGTCCAGCCATGGAGAAGAGTTTAGACACGAGGAGAAGATAAGGAACACACCCACTATCAAGAAATCACATTAGGATTCTCTTTTTAACCTGTTCCTTAAAACACTAGTGCTTAGGAAATCTATTGGAGGCAGAAGCAGTCAAGGGTAGCTTAGGGTTAGGGTGAGGGTGAGGGTTAGGGTAAGGCTTAGGGTACGGGTTCGGGGAGGGGTTCGGGTAGGGCGTAGGGTATGGTTTAGGGTTAGGGTTAGGGTTAGTGTTAGGGTTAGGGCTCGGTTTAGGGTACGGGTTAGGATTAGGTTACGCGTTAGTGTTAGGGTAGGGGTTAGGGTTAGGGTACGCGATAGGGTGAGGTTAGTTATTAAACCTATCCCACTCTCTAGATACCCCTTAGCACGTAAAGGAATATTATTTGGGGGTCCAGCCTTGGAGAAGAGTTTAGACACTAGGAGAAGATAAGGAACACACCCATTATCAAGAAATCACATTAGGATTCTCTTTTTAACCTGTTCCTTAAAACACTAGTGCTTAGGAAATCTATTGGAGGCAGAAGCAGTCAAGGGTAGCTTAGGGTTAGGGTTAGGGTTAGGGTGAGGGTTAGGGGATGGCTTAGGGTAGGGTTTCAGTGAGGGGTTCGGGTAGGGCGTAGGGTATGGGTTAGGGTTAGGGTTAGAGTTAGTGTTAGGGTTAGGGCTCGGTTTAGGGTACGGGTTAGGATTAGGGTATGCGTTAGTGTTAGGGTAGGGAGGGGTTAGGGTTAGGGTACGCGTTAAGGTGAGGGTAGTTATTAAACCTATCACACTCTCTAGATACCCCTTAGCACGTAAAGGAATATTATTTGGGGGTCCAGCCATGGAGAAGAGTTTAGACACGAGGAGAAAATAAGGAACACACCCATTATCAAGAAATCACATTAGGATTCTCTTTTTAACCTGTTCCTTAAAACACTAGTGCTTAGGAAATCTATTGGAGGCAGAAGCCGTCAAGGGTAGCTTAGGTTTAGGGTTAGGGTTAGGGTGAGGGTTAGGGTACGGCTTAGGGTACGGTTTCAGGGAGGGGTTCGGTTAGGGCGTAGGGTATGGGTTAGGGTTAGGGTTAGGGTTAGTGTTAGTGTTAGGGCTCGGTTTAGGGTACGGGTTAGGAGTAGGGTACGCGTTAGGGTTAGGGTAGGGGTTAGGGTTAGGGTACGCGTTAGGGTGAGGGTAGTTATTAAACCTATCCCACTCTATAGATATCCCTTAGCACGTAAAGGAATATTATTTGGGGGTCCAGCCATGGAGAAGAGTTTAGACACTAGGAGAAGATAAGGAACACACCCATTATCACGAAATCACATTAGGATTCTCTTTTTAACCTGTTCCTTAAAACACTAGTGCTTAGGAAATCTATTGGAGGCAGAAGCAGTCAAGGGTAGCTTAGGGTTAGGGTTAGGGTTAGGGTGAGGTTTAGGGTACGGCTTAGGGTACGGGTTCGGGGATGCTTTCGGGTAGGGCGTAGGGTATGGGTTAGGGTTAGGGTTAGTGTTAGGGTTAGGGCTCGGTTTAGGGTACGGGTTAGGATTACGGTACGCATTAGGATTAGGGTAGGGGTTAGGGTTAGGGTACGCGTTAGGGTGAGGGTAGTTATTAAACCTATCCCACTCTCTAGATACCCCTTAGCCCGTAAAGGAATATTATTTGGGGGTCCAGCCATGGAGAAGAGTTTAGACACGAGGAGAAGATAAGGAACACACCCATTATCAAGAAATCACATTAGGATTCTCTTTTTAACCTGTTCCTTAAAACACTAGTGCTTAGGAAATCTATTGGAGGCAGAAGCAGTCAAGGGTAGCTTAGGGTTAGGGTGAGGGTGAGGGTTAGGGTAAGGCTTAGGGTACGGGTTCGGGGAGGGGTTCGGGTAGGGCGTAGGGTATGGTTTAGGGTTAGGGTTAGGGTTAGTGTTAGGGTTAGGGCTCGGTTTAGGGTACGGGTTAGGATTAGGTTACGCGTTAGTGTTAGGGTAGGGGTTAGGGTTAGGGTACGCGATAGGGTGAGGTTAGTTATTAAACCTATCACACTCTTTAGATACCCCTTAGCACGTAAAGGAATATTATTTGTGGGTCCAGCCATGGAGAAGAGTTTAGACACTAGGAGAAGATAAGGAACACACCCATTATCACGAAATCACATTAGGATTCTCTTTTTAACCTGTTCCTTAAAACACTATTGCTTAGGAAATCTATTGGAGGCAGAAGCAGTCAAGGGTAGCTTAGGGTTAGGGTTAGGGTTAGGGTGAGGGTTAGGGTACGGCTTAGGGTACGGGTTCGGGGAGGGGTTCGGGTAGGGCGTAGGGTATGGGTTAGGGTTAGGGTTAGGGCTAGTGTTAGGGTTAGGGCTCGGTTTAGGGTACGGGTTAGGAATAGGGTACGCGTTCGGGTTAGGGTAGGGGTTAGGGTTAGGGTACGCGATAGGGTGAGGTTAGTTATTAAACCTACCCCACTCTCTAGATACCCCTTAGCCCTTAAAGGAATATTATTTGGGGGTCCAGCCATGGAGAAGAGTTTAGACACGAGGAGAAGATAAGGAACACACCCATTATCAAGAAATCACATTAGGATTCTCTTTTTAACCTGTTCCTTAAAACACTAGTGCTTCGGGAATCTATTGGAGGCAGAAGCAGTCAAGGGTAGCTTAGGGTTAGGGTTAGGGTTAGGGTGAGGGTTAGGGTATGGCTTAGGTTACGGGTTCGGGGAGGGGTTCGGGTAGGGCGTAGGGTATGGGTTAGGGTTAGGGTTAGGGTTAGTGTTAGGGTTAGGGCTCGGTTTAGGGTACGGGTTAGGATTAGGGTACGCATTAGGGTTAGGGTAGGGGTTAGGGTTAGGGTACGCGTTAGGGTGAGGGTAGTTATTAAAACTATCCCACTCTCTAGATACCCCTTAGCACGTAAAGGAATATTATTTGGGGGTCCAGCCATGGAGAAGAGTTTAGACACGAGGAGAAGATAAGGAACACACCCATTATCACGAAATCACATTAGGATTCTTTTTTTATCCTGTTCCTTAAAACACTAGTGCTTAGGAAATCTATTGGAGGCAGAAGCCGTCAAGGGGAGCTTAGGGTTAGGGTTAAGGTTAGGGTGAGCGTTAGGGTATGGCTTAGGGTACGGGTTCGGGGAGGGGTTCGGGTAGGGCGTAGGGTATGGGTTAGGGTTAGGGTTAGGGTTAGTATTAGGGTTAGGGCTCGGTTTAGGGTACGGGTTAGGATTAGGGTACGCGTTAGTCTTAGGGGAGGGGTTAGGGTTAGGGTACGCGATAGGGTGAGGTTAGTTATTAAACCTATCACACTCTCTAGATACCCCTTAGCACGTAAAGGAATATTATTTGGGTGTCCAGCCATGGAGAAGAGTTTAGACACTAGGAGAAGATAAGGAACACACCCATTATCAAGATATCACATTAGGATTCTCTTTTTAACCTGTTCCTTAAAACACTAGTGCTTAGGAAATCTATTGGAGGCAGAAGCAGTCAAGGGTAGCTTAGTGTTAGGGTTAGGGTTAGGGTGAGGGTTAGGGTACGGGTTAGGATTAGGGTACGCGTTAGTGTTAGGGTAGGGGTTAGTGTTAGGGTACGCGATAGGGTGAGGTTAGTTATTAAACCTATCCCACTCTCTAGATGCCCCCTACCACGTAAAGGAATATTATTTGGGGGTCCAGCCATGGAGAAGAGTTTAGACACTAGGAGAAGATAAGGAACACACCCATTATCAAGAAATCACATTAGGATTCTCTTTTTAACCTGTTCCTTAAAACACTAGTGCTTAGGAAATCTATTGGAGGCAGAAGCAGTCAAGGGTAGCTTAGGGTTAGTGTTAGAGTTAGGATACGGCTTAGGGTACGGGTTCGGGGAGGGGTTCGGGTAGGGCGTAGGGTATGGGTTAGGGTTAGGGTTAGGGCTAGTGTTAGGGTTAGGGCTCGGTTTAGGTTACGGGTTAGAATTAGGGTACGCGTTAGTATTAGGGTAGGGGTTAGGGTTATGGTACGCACTAGGGTGAGGGTAGTTATTAAACCTATCCCACTCTCTAGATACCCCTTAGCACGTAAAGGAATATTATTTGGGGGTCCAGCCATGGAGAAGAGTTTAGACACTAGGAGAAGATAAGGAACACACCCATTATCAAGAAATCACATTAGGATTCTCTTTTTAACCTGTTCCTTAAAACACTAGTGCTTAGGAAATCTATTGGAGGCAGAAGCAATCAAGGGTAGCTTAGGGTTAGGGTTAGAGTTAGGGTGAGAGTTAGGGTACGGCTTAGGGTACGGGTTCGGGGAGGGGTTTGGGTAGGGCTTAGGGTATGGGTTAGGGTTAGGGTTAGGGTTAGTGTTAGTGTTAGGGCTCGGTTTAGGGTACGGGTTAGGATTAGGGTACGCGTTAGGGTTAGGGTAGCGGTTAGGGTTAGGGTACGCTTTAGGGTGAGAGTAGTTATTAAACCTATCCCACTCTCTAGATACCCCTTAGCACGTAAAGGAATATTATTTGGGGATCCAGCCATGGAGAAGAGCTTAGACACTAGGAGAAGATAAGGAACACACCCATTATCAAGAAATCACATTAGGATTCTCTTTTTAAACTTTTCCTTAAAACACTAGTGCTTAGGAAATCTATTGGAGGCAGAAGCAGTCAAGGGTAACTTAGGGTTAGGGTTAGGGTGAGGGTGAGGGTTAGGGTCCGGCTTAGGGTACGGGTTCGGGGAGGGGTTCGTTTAGGGCGTAGGTATGGTTTAGGGTTAGGGTTAGGGTTAGTGTTAGGGTTAGGGCTCGGTTTAGGGTACGGGTTAGGATTAGGGTACGCGTTAGTGTTAGGGTAGGGGTTAGGATTAGGGTACGCGATAGGGTGAGGGTAGTTATTAAACCTATCCCACTCTCTAGATACCCCTTAGCACGTAAAGGAATATTATTTGGGGGCCAGCCATGGAGAAGAGTTTAGACACTAGGAGAAGATAAGGAACACACCCATTATCACGAAATCACATTAGGATTCTCTTTTTAACCTGTTCCTTAAAACACTAGTGCTTAGGAAATCTATTGGAGGCAGAAGCAGTCAAGGGTAGCTTAGGGTTAGGGTTAGGGTTAGGGTGAGGGTTAGGGTACGGCTTAGGGTACGGGTTCGGGGAGGGGTTCGGGTAGGGCGTAGGGTATGGGTTAGGGTTAGGGTTAGGGTTAGTGTTAGGGTTAGGGCTCGGTTTAGGTTACGGGTTAGGATTAGGGTACGAGTTAGGGTTAGGGTAGGGGTTAGGGTTAGGGTACGCGATAGGGTGAGGTTAGTTATTAAACCTATCCCACTCTCTAGATACCCCTTAGCACGTAAAGGAATATTATTTGGGGGTCCCGCCATGGAGAAGAGTTTAGACACTAGGAGAAGATAAGGAACACACCATTATCAAGAAATCACATTAGGATTCTCTTTTTAACCTGTTCCTTAAAACACTAGTGCTTAGGAAATCTATTGGAGGCAGAAGCAGTCAAGGGTAGCTTAGGGTTAGGGTTAGGGTTAGGGTGAGGGTTAGGGTACGGCTTAGGGTACGGGTTCGGGGAGGGGTTCGGGTAGGGCGTAGGGTATGGGTTAGGTTTAGGGTTAGCGCTAGTGTTAGGGTTAGGGCTCGGTTTAGGGTACGGGTTAGGATTAGGGTACGCGTTAGGGTTAGGGTAGGGGTTAGGGTTAGGGTACGCGTTAGGGTGAGGGTAGTTATTAAACCTATCCCGCTCTCTAGATACCCCTTAGCACGTAAAGGAATATTATTTGGGGGTCCAGCCATGGAGAAGAGTTTAGACACTAGGAGAAGATAAGGAACACACCCATTATCAAGAAATCACATTAGGATTCTCTTTTCAACCTGTTCCTTAAAACACTAGTGCTTAGGAAATCTATTGGAGGCAGAAGCAGTCAAGGGTAGCTTAGAGTTAGGGTTAGGGTTAGGGTGAGGTTTAGGGTACGGCTAAGGGTACGGGTTCGGGGAGGGGTTCGGGTAGGGCGTAGGGTATGGTTTAGGGTTAGGGTTAGGGTTAGTGTTAGGGATAGGGCTCGGTTTAGGGTACGGGTTAGGATTAGGGTACGCGTTAGTGTTAGGGTAGGGGTTAGGGTTAGGGTACGTGATAGGGTGAGGTTAGTTATTAAACCTATCCCACTCTCTAGATACCCCTTAGCACGTAAAGGAATATTATTTGGGGGTCCAGCCATGGAGAAGAGTTTAGACACTAGGAGAAGATAAGGAGCACACCCATTATCAAGAAATCACATTAGGATTCTCTTTTTAACCTGTTCCTTAAAACACTAGTGCTTAGGAAATCTATTGGAGGCAGAAGCAGTCAAGGGTAGCTTAGTGTTAGGGTTAGGGTTAGGGTGAGGGTTAGGGTACGGCTTAGGGTACGGGTTCAGGGAGGGGTTCGGGTAGGGCGTAGGGTATGTGTTAGGGTTAGGGTTAGGGTTAGTGTTAGGGTTAGGGCTCGGTTTAGGTTACGGGTTAGGATTAGGGTACGCATTAGGGTTAGGGTAGGGGTTAGGGTTAGGGTACGCGTTAGGGTGAGGGTCGTTATTAAACCTATCACACTCTCTAGATACCCCTTAGCACGTAAAGGAATATTATTTGGGGGTCCAGCCATGGAGAAGAGTTTAGACACTAGGAGAAGATAAGGAACACACCCATTATCACGAAATCACATTAGGATTCTCTTTTTAACCTGTTCCTTAAAACACTAGTGCTTAGGAAATCTATTGGAGGCAGAAGCAGTCAAGGGTAGCTTAGGGTTAGGGTTAGGGTTAGGGTGAGGGTTAGGGTACGGCTTAGGGTACGGGTTCGGGGAGGAGTTCGGGTAGGGCATAGAGTATGGGTTAGGGTTAGGGTTAGGGTTAGTGTTAGGGTTAGGGCTCGGTTTAGGGTACGGGTTAGGATTAGGGTACGAGGTAGTGTTAGGGTAGGGGTTAGGGTTAGGGTACGCGATAGGGTGAGGTTAGTTATTAAACCTATCCCACTCTCTAGATACCCCTTAGCACGTAAAGGAATATTATTTGGGGGTCCAGCCATGGAGAAGAGTTTAGACACTAGGAGAAGATAAGGAACACACCCATTATCAAGAAATCACATTAGGATTCTCTTTTTAACCTGTTCCTTAAAACACTAGTGCTTAGGAAATCTATTGGAGGCAGAAGCAATCAAGGGTAGCTTAGGGTTAGGATTAGAGTTAGGGTGAGAGTTAGGGTACGGCTTAGGGTACGGGTTCGGGGAGGGGTTTGGGTAGGGCGTAGGGTATGGGTTAGGGTTAGGGTTAGGGTTAGTGTTAGTGTTAGGGCTCGGTTCAGGGTACGGGTTAGGATTAGGGTACGCGTTAGGGTTAGGGTAGCGGTTAGGGTTAGGGTACGCTTTAGGGTGAGAGTAGTTATTAAACCTATCCCACTCTCTAGATACCCCTTAGCACGTAAAGGAATATTATTTGGGGATCCAGCCATGGAGAAGAGCTTAGACACTAGGAGAAGATAAGGAACACACCCATTATCAAGAAATCACATTAGGATTCTCTTTTTAAACTTTTCCTTAAAACACTAGTGCTTAGGAAATCTATTGGAGGCAGAAGCAGTCAAGGGTAGCTTAGGGTTAGGGTTAGGGTGAGGGTGAGGATTAGGGTCCGGCTTAGGGTACGGGTTCGGGGAGGGGTTCGGGTAGGGCGTACGGTATGGTTTAGGGTTAGGGTTAGGGTTAGTGTTAGGGTTAGGGCTCGGTTTAGGGTACGGGTTAGGATTAGGGTACGCGTTAGTGTTAGGGTAGGGGTTAGGGTTAGGGTACGCGATAGGGTGAGGGTAGTTATTAAACCTATCACACTCTCTAGATACCCCTTAGCACGTAAAGGAATATTATTTGGGGGTCCAGCCATGGAGAAGAGTTTAGACACTAGGAGAAGATAAGGAACACACCGATTATCACGAAATCACATTAGGATTCTCTTTTTAACCTGTTCCTTAAAACACTAGTGCTTAGGAAATCTATTGGAGGCAGAAGCAGTCAAGGGGAGCTTAGGGTTAGGGTTAGGGTTAGGGTGAGGGTTAGGGTACGGCTTAGGGTACGGTTTCGGGGAGGGGTTCGGGTAGGGCGTAGGGTATGGGTTAGGGTTAGGGTTAGGGTTAGTGTTAGGGTTAGGGCTCGGTTTAGGTTACGGGTTAGGATTAGGGTACGCGTTAGGGTTAGGGTAGGGGTTAGGGTTAGGGTACGCGATAGGGTGAGGTTAGTTATTAAACCTATCCCACTCTCTAGATACCCCTTAGCACGTAAAGGAATATTATTTGGGGGTCCCGCCATGGAGAAGAGTTTAGACAATAGGAGAAGATAAGGAACACACCATTATCAAGAAATCACATTAGGATTCTCTTTTTAACCTGTTCCTTAAAACACTAGTGCTTAGGAAATCTATTGGAGGCAGAAGCAGTCAAGGGTAGCTTAGGGTTAGGGTTAGGGTTAGGGTGAGGGTTAGGGTACGGCTTAGGGTACGGGTTCGGGGAGGGGTTCGGGTAGGGCGTAGGGTATGGGTTAGGTTTAGGGTTAGCTCTAGTGTTAGGGTTAGGGCTCGGTTTAGGGTACGGGTTAGGATTAGGGTACGCGTTAGGGTTAGGGTAGGGGTTAGGGTTAGGGTACGCGTTAGGGTGAGGGTAGTTATTAAACCTATCCCGCTCTCTAGATACCCCTTAGCACGTAAAGGAATATTATTTGGGGGTCCAGCCATGGAGAAGAGTTTAGACACTAGGAGAAGATAAAGAACACACCCATTATCAAGAAATCACATTTGGATTCTCTTTTTAACCTGTTCCTTAAAACACTAGTGCTTAGGAAATCTATTGGAGGCAGAAGCAGTCAAGGGTAGCTTAGGGTTAGGGTTAGGGTTAGGGTGAGGGTTAGGGTACGGCTTAGGGTACGGTTTCAGGGAGGGGTTCGGTTAGGGCGTAGGGTATGGGTTAGGGTTAGGGTTAGGGTTAGTGTTAGTGTTAGGGCTCGGTTTAGGGTACGGGTTAGGAGTAGGGTACGCGTTAGGGTTAGGGTAGGGGTTAGGGTTAGGGTACGCGTTAGGGTGAGGGTAGTTATTAAACCTATCCCACTCTATAGATATCCCTTAGCACGTAAAGGAATATTATTTGGGGGTCCAGCCATGGAGAAGAGTTTAGACACTAGGAGAAGATAAGGAACACACCCATTATCACGAAATCACATTAGGATTCTCTTTTTAACCTGTTCCTTAAAACACTACTGCTTAGGAAATCTATTGGAGGCAGAAGCAGTCAAGGGTAGCTTAGGGTTAGGGTTAGGGTTAGGGTGAGGTTTAGGGTACGGCTTAGGGTACGGGTTCGGGGATGCTTTCGGGTAGGGCGTAGGGTATGGGTTAGGGTTAGGGTTAGTGTTAGGGTTAGGGCTCGGTTTAGGGTACGGGTTAGGATTACGGTACGCATTAGGATTAGGGTAGGGGTTAGGGTTAGGGTACGCGTTAGGGTGAGGGTAGTTATTAAACCTATCCCACTCTCTAGATACCCCTTAGCCCGTAAAGGAATATTATTTGGGGGTCCAGCCATGGAGAAGAGTTTAGACACGAGGAGAAGATAAGGAACACACCCATTATCAAGAAATCACATTAGGATTCTCTTTTTAACCTGTTCCTTAAAACACTAGTGCTTAGGAAATCTATTGGAGGCAGAAGCAGTCAAGGGTAGCTTAGGGTTAGGGTGAGGGTGAGGGTTAGGGTAAGGCTTAGGGTACGGGTTCGGGGAGGGGTTCGGGTAGGGCGTAGGGTATGGTTTAGGGTTAGGGTTAGGGTTAGTGTTAGGGTTAGGGCTCGGTTTAGGGTACGGGTTAGGATTAGGTTACGCGTTAGTGTTAGGGTAGGGGTTAGGGTTAGGGTACGCGATAGGGTGAGGTTAGTTATTAAACCTATCACACTCTTTAGATACCCCTTAGCACGTAAAGGAATATTATTTGTGGGTCCAGCCATGGAGAAGAGTTTAGACACTAGGAGAAGATAAGGAACACACCCATTATCACGAAATCACATTAGGATTCTCTTTTTAACCTGTTCCTTAAAACACTATTGCTTAGGAAATCTATTGGAGGCAGAAGCAGTCAAGGGTAGCTTAGGGTTAGGGTTAGGGTTAGGGTGAGGGTTAGGGTACGGCTTAGGGTACGGGTTCGGGGAGGGGTTCGGGTAGGGCGTAGGGTATGGGTTAGGGTTAGGGTTAGTGTTAGGGTTAGGGCTCGGTTTAGGGTACGGGTTAGGAATAGGGTACGCGTTCGGGTTAGGGTAGGGGTTAGGGTTAGGGTACGCGATAGGGTGAGGTTAGTTATTAAACCTACCCCACTCTCTAGATACCCCTTAGCCCTTAAAGGAATATTATTTGGGGGTCCAGCCATGGAGAAGAGTTTAGACACGAGGAGAAGATAAGGAACACACCCATTATCAAGAAATCACATTAGGATTCTCTTTTTAACCTGTTCCTTAAAACACTAGTGCTTCGGGAATCTATTGGAGGCAGAAGCAGTCAAGGGTAGCTTAGGGTTAGGGTTAGGGTTAGGGTGAGGGTTAGGGTATGGCTTAGGTTACGGGTTCGGGGAGGGGTTCGGGTAGGGCGTAGGGTATGGGTTAGGGTTAGGGTTAGGGTTAGTGTTAGGGTTAGGGCTCGGTTTAGGGTACGGGTTAGGATTAGGGTACGCATTAGGGTTAGGGTAGGGGTTAGGGTTAGGGTACGCGTTAGGGTGAGGGTAGTTATTAAAACTATCCCACTCTCTAGATACCCCTTAGCACGTAAAGGAATATTATTTGGGGGTCCAGCCATGGAGAAGAGTTTAGACACGAGGAGAAGATAAGGAACACACCCATTATCACGAAATCACATTAGGATTCTCTTTTTATCCTGTTCCTTAAAACACTAGTGCTTAGGAAATCTATTGGAGGCAGAAGCCGTCAAGGGGAGCTTAGGGTTAGGGTTAAGGTTAGGGTGAGGGTTAGGGTATGGCTTAGGGTACGGGTTCGGGGAGGGTTTCGGGTAGGGCGTAGGGTATGGGTTAGGGTTAGGGTTAGGGTTAGTATTAGGGTTAGGGCTCGGTTTAGGGTACGGGTTAGGATTAGGGTACGCGTTAGTCTTAGGGGAGGGGTTAGGGTTAGGGTACGCGATAGGGTGAGGTTAGTTATTAAACCTATCACACTCTCTAGATACCCCTTAGCACGTAAAGGAATATTATTTGGGTGTCCAGCCATGGAGAAGAGTTTAGACACTAGGAGAAGATAAGGAACACACCCATTATCAAGATATCACATTAGGATTCTCTTTTTAACCTGTTCCTTAAAACACTAGTGCTTAGGAAATCTATTGGAGGCAGAAGCAGTCAAGGGTATCTTAGTGTTAGGGTTAGGGTTAGGGTGAGGGTTAGGGTACGGGTTAGGATTAGGGTACGCGTTAGTGTTAGGGTAGGGGTTAGTGTTAGGGTACGCGATAGGGTGAGGTTAGTTATTAAACCTATCCCACTCTCTAGATGCCCCCTAGCACGTAAAGGAATATTATTTGGGGGTCCAGCCATGGAGAAGAGATTAGACACGAGGAGAAGATAAGGAACACACCCATTATCAAGAAATCACATTAGGATTCTCTTTTTAACCTGTTCCTTAAAACACTAGTGCTTAGGAAATCTATTGGAGGCAGAAGCAGTCAAGGGTAGCTTAGGGTTAGGGTTAGAGTTAGGATACGGCTTAGGGTACGGGTTCGGGGAGGGGTTCGGGTAGGGCGTAGGGTATGGGTTAGGGTTAGGGTTAGGGCTAGTGTTAGGGTTAGGGCTCGGTTTAGGGTACGGGTTAGAATTAGGGTACGCGTTAGTATTAGGGTAGGGGTTAGGGTTATGGTACGCACTAGGGTGAGGGTAGTTATTAAACCTATCCCACTCTCTAGATACCCCTTAGCACGTAAAGGAATATTATTTGGGGGTCCAGCCATGGAGAAGAGTTTAGACACTAGGAGAAGATAAGGAACACACCCATTATCAAGAAATCACATTAGGATTCTCTTTTTAACCTGTTCCTTAAAACACTAGTGCTTAGGAAATCTATTGGAGGCAGAAGCAATCAAGGGTAGCTTAGGGTTAGGGTTAGAGTTAGGGTGAGAGTTAGGGTACGGCTTAGGGTACGGGTTCGGGGAGGGGTTTGGGTAGGGCTTAGGGTATGGGTTAGGGTTAGGGTTAGGGTTAGTGTTAGTGTTAGGGCTCGGTTTAGGGTACGGGTTAGGATTAGGGTACGCGTTAGGGTTAGGGTAGCGGTTAGGGTTAGGGTACGCTTTAGGGTGAGAGTAGATATTAAACCTATCCCACTCTCTAGATACCCCTTAGCACGTAAAGGAATATTATTTGGGGGTCCAGCCATGGAGAAGAGTTTAGACACTAGGAGAAGATAAGGAACACACCCATTATCACGAAATCACATTAGGATTCTCTTTTTAACCTGTTCCTTAAAACACTAGTGCTTAGGAAATCTATTGGAGGCAGAAGCAGTCAAGGGTAGCTTAGGTTTAGGGTTAGGGTTAGGGTGAGGGTTAGGGTACGGCTTAGGGTACGGTTTCAGGGAGGGGTTCGGTTAGGGCGTAGGGTATGGGTTAGGGTTAGGGTTAGGGTTAGTGTTAGTGTTAGGGCTCGGTTTAGGGTACGGGTTAGGAGTAGGGTACGCGTTAGGGTTAGGGTAGGGGTTAGGGTTAGGGTACGCGTTAGGGTGAGGGTAGTTATTAAACCTATCCCACTCTATAGATATCCCTTAGCACGTAAAGGAATATTATTTGGGGGTCCAGCCATGGAGAAGAGTTTAGACACTAGGAGAAGATAAGGAACACACCCATTATCACGAAATCACATTAGGATTCTCTTTTTAACCTGTTCCTTAAAACACTAGTGCTTAGGAAATCTATTGGAGGCAGAAGCAGTCAAGGGGAGCTTAGTGTTAGGGTTAGGGTTAGGGTGAGGGTTAGGGTACGGCTTAGGGTACGGGTTCGGGGAGGGGTTCGGGTAGGGCGTAGGGTATGGGTTAGGGTTAGGGTTAGGGATAGTATTAGGGTTAGGGCTCGGTTTAGGTTACGGGTTAGGATTAGGGTACGCATTAGGGTTAGGGTAGGGGTTAGGGTTAGGGTACGCGTTAGGGTGAGGGTATTTATTAAACCTATCACACTCTCTAGATACCCCTTAGCACGTAAAGGAATATTATTTGGGGGTCCAGCCATGGAGAAGAGTTTAGACACTAGGAGAAGATAAGGAACACACCCATTATCAAGAAATCACATTAGGATTCTCTTTTTAACCTGTTCCTTAAAACACTAGTGCTTAGGAAATCTATTGGAGGCAGAAGCAGTCAAGGGTAGCTTAGGGTTAGGGTTAGGGTTAGGGTGAGGTTTAGGGTACGGCTTAGGGTACGGGTTCGGAGAGGAGTTCGGGTAGGGCGTAGAGTATGGGTTAGGGTTAGGGTTAGGGTTAGTGTTAGGGTTAGGGCTCGGTTTAGGGTACGGGTTAGGATTAGGGTATGCGTTAGTGTTAGGGTAGGGAGGGGTTAGGGTTAGGGTACGCGTTAAGGTGAGGGTAGTTATTAAACCTATCACACTCTCTAGATACCCCTTAGCACGTAAAGGAATATTATTTGGGGGTCCAGCCATGGAGAAGAGTTTAGACACGAGGAGAAAATAAGGAACACACCCATTATCAAGAAATCACATTAGGATTCTCTTTTTAACCTGTTCCTTAAAACACTAGTGCTTAGGAAATCTATTGGAGGCAGAAGCCGTCAAGGGTAGCTTAGGTTTAGGGTTAGGGTTAGGGTGAGGGTTAGGGTACGGCTTAGGGTACGGTTTCAGGGAGGGGTTCGGTTAGGGCGTAGGGTATGGGTTAGGGTTAGGGTTAGGGTTAGTGTTAGTGTTAGGGCTCGGTTTAGGGTACGGGTTAGGAGTAGGGTACGCGTTAGGGTTAGGGTAGGGGTTAGGGTTAGGGTACGCGTTAGGGTGAGGGTAGTTATTAAACCTATCCCACTCTATAGATATCCCTTAGCACGTAAAGGAATATTATTTGGGGGTCCAGCAATGGAGAAGAGTTTAGACACTAGGAGAAGATAAGGAACACACCCATTATCACGAAATCACATTAGGATTCTCTTTTTAACCTGTTCCTTAAAACACTAGTGCTTAGGAAATCTATTGGAGGCAGAAGCAGTCAAGGGTAGCTTAGGGTTAGGGTTAGGGTTAGGGTGAGGTTTAGGGTACGGCTTAGGGTACGGGTTCGGGGATGCTTTCGGGTAGGGCGTAGGGTATGGGTTAGGGTTAGGGTTAGTGTTCGGGTTAGGGCTCGGTTTAGGGTACGGGTTAGGATTACGGTACGCATTAGGATTAGGGTAGGGGTTAGGGTTAGGGTACGCGTTAGGGTGAGGGTAGTTATTAAACCTATCCCACTCTCTAGATACCCCTTAGCCCGTAAAGGAATATTATTTGGGGGTCCAGCCATGGAGAAGAGTTTAGACACGAGGAGAAGATAAGGAACACACCCATTATCAAGAAATCACATTAGGATTCTCTTTTTAACCTGTTCCTTAAAACACTAGTGCTTAGGAAATCTATTGGAGGCAGAAGCAGTCAAGGGTAGCTTAGGGTTAGGGTGAGGGTGAGGGTTAGGGTAAGGCTTAGGGTACGGGTTCGGGGAGGGGTTCGGGTAGGGCGTAGGGTATGGTTTAGGGTTAGGGTTAGGGTTAGTGTTAGGGTTAGGGCTCGGTTTAGGGTACGGGTTAGGATTAGGTTACGCGTTAGTGTTAGGGTAGGGGTTAGGGTTAGGGTACGCGATAGGGTGAGGTTAGTTATTAAACCTATCACACTCTTTAGATACCCCTTAGCACGTAAAGGAATATTATTTGTGGGTCCAGCCATGGAGAAGAGTTTAGACACTAGGAGAAGATAAGGAACACACCCATTATCACGAAATCACATTAGGATTCTCTTTTTAACCTGTTCCTTAAAACACTATTGCTTAGGAAATCTATTGGAGGCAGAAGCAGTCAAGGGTAGCTTAGGGTTAGGGTTAGGGTTAGGGTGAGGGTTAGGGTACGGCTTAGGGTACGGGTTCGGGGAGGGGTTCGGGTAGGGCGTAGGGTATGGGTTAGGGTTAGGGTTAGTGTTAGGGTTAGGGCTCGGTTTAGGGTACGGGTTAGGAATAGGGTACGCGTTCGGGTTAGGGTAGGGGTTAGGGTTAGGGTACGCGATAGGGTGAGGTTAGTTATTAAACCTACCCCACTCTCTAGATACCCCTTAGCCCTTAAAGGAATATTATTTGGGGGTCCAGCCATGGAGAAGAGTTTAGACACGAGGAGAAGATAAGGAACACACCCATTATCAAGAAATCACATTAGGATTCTCTTTTTAACCTGTTCCTTAAAACACTAGTGCTTCGGGAATCTATTGGAGGCAGAAGCAGTCAAGGGTAGCTTAGGGTTAGGGTTAGGGTTAGGGTGAGGGTTAGGGTATGGCTTAGGTTACGGGTTCGGGGAGGGGTTCGGGTAGGGCGTAGGGTATGGGTTAGGGTTAGGGTTAGGGTTAGTGTTAGGGTTAGGGCTCGGTTTAGGGTACGGGTTAGGATTAGGGTACGCATTAGGGTTAGGGTAGGGGTTAGGGTTAGGGTACGCGTTAGGGTGAGGGTAGTTATTAAAACTATCCCACTCTCTAGATACCCCTTAGCACGTAAAGGAATATTATTTGGGGGTCCAGCCATGGAGAAGAGTTTAGACACGAGGAGAAGATAAGGAACACACCCATTATCACGAAATCACATTAGGATTCTCTTTTTATCCTGTTCCTTAAAACACTAGTGCTTAGGAAATCTATTGGAGGCAGAAGCCGTCAAGGGGAGCTTAGGGTTAGGGTTAAGGTTAGGGTGAGGGTTAGGGTATGGCTTAGGGTACGGGTTCGGGGAGGGTTTCGGGTAGGGCGTAGGGTATGGGTTAGGGTTAGGGTTAGGGTTAGTATTAGGGTTAGGGCTCGGTTTAGGGTACGGGTTAGGATTAGGGTACGCGTTAGTCTTAGGGGAGGGGTTAGGGTTAGGGTACGCGATAGGGTGAGGTTAGTTATTAAACCTATCACACTCTCTAGATACCCCTTAGCACGTAAAGGAATATTATTTGGGTGTCCAGCCATGGAGAAGAGTTTAGACACTAGGAGAAGATAAGGAACACACCCATTATCAAGATATCACATTAGGATTCTCTTTTTAACCTGTTCCTTAAAACACTAGTGCTTAGGAAATCTATTGGAGGCAGAAGCAGTCAAGGGTAGCTTAGTGTTAGGGTTAGGGTTAGGGTGAGGGTTAGGGTACGGGTTAGGATTAGGGTACGCGTTAGTGTTAGGGTAGGGGTTAGTGTTAGGGTACGCGATAGGGTGAGGTTAGTTATTAAACCTATCCCACTCTCTAGATGCCCCCTAGCACGTAAAGGAATATTATTTGGGGGTCCAGCCATGGAGAAGAGATTAGACACGAGGAGAAGATAAGGAACACACCCATTATCAAGAAATCACATTAGGATTCTCTTTTTAACCTGTTCCTTAAAACACTAGTGCTTAGGAAATCTATTGGAGGCAGAAGCAGTCAAGGGTAGCTTAGGGTTAGGGTTAGAGTTAGGATACGGCTTAGGGTACGGGTTCGGGGAGGGGTTCGGGTAGGGCGTAGGGTATGGGTTAGGGTTAGGGTTAGGGCTAGTGTTAGGGTTAGGGCTCGGTTTAGGGTACGGGTTAGAATTAGGGTACGCGTTAGTATTAGGGTAGGGGTTAGGGTTATGGTACGCACTAGGGTGAGGGTAGTTATTAAACCTATCCCACTCTCTAGATACCCCTTAGCACGTAAAGGAATATTATTTGGGGGTCCAGCCATGGAGAAGAGTTTAGACACTAGGAGAAGATAAGGAACACACCCATTATCAAGAAATCACATTAGGATTCTCTTTTTAACCTGTTCCTTAAAACACTAGTGCTTAGGAAATCTATTGGAGGCAGAAGCAATCAAGGGTAGCTTAGGGTTAGGGTTAGAGTTAGGGTGAGAGTTAGGGTACGGCTTAGGGTACGGGTTCGGGGAGGGGTTTGGGTCGGGCTTAGGGTATGGGTTAGGGTTAGGGTTAGGGTTAGTGTTAGTGTTAGGGCTCGGTTTAGGGTACGGGTTAGGATTAGGGTACGCGTTAGGGTTAGGGTAGCGGTTAGGGTTAGGGTACGCTTTAGGGTGAGAGTAGATATTAAACCTATCCCACTCTCTAGATACCCCTTAGCACGTAAAGGAATATTATTTGGGGGTCCAGCCATGGAGAAGAGTTTAGACACTAGGAGAAGATAAGGAACACACCCATTATCACGAAATCACATTAGGATTCTCTTTTTAACCTGTTCCTTAAAACACTAGTGCTTAGGAAATCTATTGGAGGCAGAAGCAGTCAAGGGTAGCTTAGGGTTAGGGTTAGGGTTAGGGTGAGGGTTAGGGTACGGCTTAGGGTACGGGTTCGGGGAGGGGTTCGGGTAGGGCGTAGGGTATGGGTTAGGGTTAGGGTTAGGGTTAGTGTTAGGGTTAGGGCTCGGTTTAGGTTACGGGTTAGGATTAGGGTACGAGTTAGGGTTAGGGTAGGGGTTAGGGTTAGGGTACGCAATAGGGTGAGGTTAGTTATTAAACCTATCCCACTCTCTAGATACCCCTTAGCACGTAAAGGAATATTATTTGGGGGTCCCGCCATGGAGAAGAGTTTAGACACTAGGAGAAGATAAGGAACACACCATTATCAAGAAATCACATTAGGATTCTCTTTTTAACCTGTTCCTTAAAACACTAGTGCTTAGGAAATCTATTGGAGGCAGAAGCAGTCAAGGGTAGCTTAGGGTTAGGGTTAGGGTTAGGGTGAGGGTTAGGGTACGGCTTAGGGTACGGGTTCGGGGAGGGGTTCGGGTAGGGCGTAGGGTATGGGTTAGGTTTAGGGTTAGCGCTAGTGTTAGGGTTAGGGCTCGGTTTAGGGTACGGGTTAGGATTAGGGTACGCGTTAGGGTTAGGGTAGGGGTTAGGGTTAGGGTACGCGTTAGGGTGAGGGTAGTTATTAAACCTATCCCACTCTCTAGATACCCCTTAGCACGTAAAGGAATATTATTTGGGGGTCCAGCCATGGAGAAGAGTTTAGACACTAGGAGAAGATAAGGAACACACCCATTATCACGAAATCACATTAGGATTCTCTTTTTAACCTGTTCCTTAAAACACTAGTGCTTAGGAAATCTATTGGAGGCAGAAGCAGTCAAGGGTAGCTTAGGGTTAGGGTTAGGGTTAGGGTGAGGGTTAGGGTACGGCTTAGGGTACGGGTTCGGGGAGGGGTTCGGGTAGGGCGTAGGGTATGGGTTAGGGTTAGGGTTAGGGTTAGTGTTAGGGTTAGGGCTCGGTTTAGGTTACGGGTTAGGATTAGGGTACGAGTTAGGGTTAGGGTAGGGGTTAGGGTTAGGGTACGCGATAGGGTGAGGTTAGTTATTAAACCTATCCCACTCTCTAGATACCCCTTAGCACGTAAAGGAATATTATTTGGGGGTCCCGCCATGGAGAAGAGTTTAGACACTAGGAGAAGATAAGGAACACACCATTATCAAGAAATCACATTAGGATTCTCTTTTTAACCTGTTCCTTAAAACACTAGTGCTTAGGAAATCTATTGGAGGCAGAAGCAGTCAAGGGTAGCTTAGGGTTAGGGTTAGGGTTAGGGTGAGGGTTAGGGTACGGCTTAGGGTACGGGTTCGGGGAGGGGTTCGGGTAGGGCGTAGGGTATGGGTTAGGTTTAGGGTTAGCGCTAGTGTTAGGGTTAGGGCTCGGTTTAGGGTACGGGTTAGGATTAGGGTACGCGTTAGTGTTAGGGTAGGGTTTAGGGTTAGGGTACGCGTTAGGGTGAGGGTAGTTATTAAACCTATCCCGCTCTCTAGATACCCCTTAGCACGTAAAGGAATATTATTTGGGGGTCCAGCCATGGAGAAGAGTTTAGACACTAGGAGAAGATAAGGAACACACCCATTATCAAGAAATCACATTAGGATTCTCTTTTCAACCTGTTCCTTAAAACACTAGTGCTTAGGAAATCTATTGGAGGCAGAAGCAGTCAAGGGTAGCTTAGGGTTAGGGTGAGGGTTAGGGTGAGGGTTAGGGTACGGCTTAGGGTACGGGTTCGGGGAGGGGTTCGGGTAGGGCGTAGGGTATGGTTTAGGGTTAGGGTTAGGGTTAGTGTTAGGGATAGGGCTCGGTTTAGGGTACGGGTTAGGATTAGGGTACGCGTTAGTGTTAGGGTAGGGGTTAGGGTTAGGGTACGCGATAGGGTGAGGTTAGTTATTAAACCTATCCCACTCTCTAGATACCCCTTAGCACGTAAAGGAATATTATTTGGGGGTCCAGCCATGGAGAAGAGTTTAGACACTAGGAGAAGATAAGGAGCACACCCATTATCAAGAAATCACATTAGGATTCTCTTTTTAACCTGTTCCTTAAAACACTAGTGCTTAGGAAATCTATTGGAGGCAGAAGCAGTCAAGGGGAGCTTAGTGTTAGGGTTAGGGTTAGGGTGAGGGTTAGGGTACGGCTTAGGGTACGGGTTCAGGGAGGGGTTCGGGTAGGGCGTAGGGTATGTGTTAGGGTTAGGGTTAGGGTTAGTGTTAGGGTTAGGGCTCGGTTTAGGTTACGGGTTAGGATTAGGGTACGCATTAGGGTTAGGGTAGGGGTTAGGGTTAGGGTACGCGTTAGGGTGAGGGTCGTTATTAAACCTATCACACTCTCTAGATACCCCTTAGCACGTAAAGGAATATTATTTGGGGGTCCAGCCATGGAGAAGAGTTTAGACACTAGGAGAAGATAAGGAACACACACATTATCAAGAAATCACATTAGGATTCTCTTTTTAACCTGTTCCTTAAAACACTAGTGCTTAGGAAATCTATTGGAGGCAGAAGCAGTCAAGGGTAGCTTAGGGTTAGGGTTAGGGTTAGGGTGAGGGTTAGGGTACGGCTTAGGGTACGGGTTCGGGGAGGTGTTCGGGTAGGGCGTAGAGTATGGGTTAGGGTTAGGGTTAGGGTTAGTGTTAGGGTTATGGCTCGGTTTAGGTTACGGGTTAGGATTAGGGTACGAGTTAGTGTTAGGGTAGGGGTTAGGGTTAGGGTACGCGATAGGGTGAGGTTAGTTATTAAACCTATCCCACTCTCTAGATACCCCTTAGCACGTAAAGGAATATTATTTGGGGGTCCAGCCATGGAGAAGAGTTTAGACACTAGGAGAAGATAAGGAACACACCCATTATCAAGAAATCACATTAGGATTCTCTTTTTAACCTGTTCCTTAAAACACTAGTGCTTAGGAAATCTATTGGAGGCAGAAGCAATCAAGGGTAGCTTAGGGTTAGGGTTAGAGTTAGGGTGAGAGTTAGGGTACGGCTTAGGGTACGGGTTCGGGGAGGGGTTCGGGTAGGGCGTAGGGTATGGGTTAGGGTTAGGGTTAGGGTTAGTGTTAGGGTTAGGGCTCGGTTTAGGTTACGGGTTAGGATTAGGGTACGAGTTAGGGTTAGGGTAGGGGTTAGGGTTAGGGTACGCGATAGGGTGAGGTTAGTTATTAAACCTATCCCACTCTCTAGATACCCCTTAGCACGTAAAGGAATATTATTTGGGGGTCCCGCCATGGAGAAGAGTTTAGACACTAGGAGAAGATAAGGAACACACCATTATCAAGAAATCACATTAGGATTCTCTTTTTAACCTGTTCCTTAAAACACTAGTGCTTAGGAAATCTATTGGAGGCAGAAGCAGTCAAGGGTAGCTTAGGGTTAGGGTTAGGGTTAGGGTGAGGGTTAGGGTACGGCTTAGGGTACGGGTTCGGGGAGGGGTTTGGGTCGGGCTTAGGGTATGGGTTAGGGTTAGGGTTAGGGTTAGTGTTAGTGTTAGGGCTCGGTTTAGGGTACGGGTTAGGATTAGGGTACGCGTTAGGGTTAGGGTAGCGGTTAGGGTTAGGGTACGCTTTAGGGTGAGAGTAGATATTAAACCTATCCCACTCTCTAGATACCCCTTAGCACGTAAAGGAATATTATTTGGGGGTCCAGCCATGGAGAAGAGTTTAGACACTAGGAGAAGATAAGGAACACACCCATTATCACGAAATCACATTAGGATTCTCTTTTTAACCTGTTCCTTAAAACACTAGTGCTTAGGAAATCTATTGGAGGCAGAAGCAGTCAAGGGTAGCTTAGGGTTAGGGTTAGGGTTAGGGTGAGGGTTAGGGTACGGCTTAGGGTACGGGTTCGGGGAGGGGTTCGGGTAGGGCGTAGGGTATGGGTTAGGGTTAGGGTTAGGGTTAGTGTTAGGGTTAGGGCTCGGTTTAGGTTACGGGTTAGGATTAGGGTACGAGTTAGGGTTAGGGTAGGGGTTAGGGTTAGGGTACGCGATAGGGTGAGGTTAGTTATTAAACCTATCCCACTCTCTAGATACCCCTTAGCACGTAAAGGAATATTATTTGGGGGTCCCGCCATGGAGAAGAGTTTAGACACTAGGAGAAGATAAGGAACACACCATTATCAAGAAATCACATTAGGATTCTCTTTTTAACCTGTTCCTTAAAACACTAGTGCTTAGGAAATCTATTGGAGGCAGAAGCAGTCAAGGGTAGCTTAGGGTTAGGGTTAGGGTTAGGGTGAGGGTTAGGGTACGGCTTAGGGTACGGGTTCGGGGAGGGGTTCGGGTAGGGCGTAGGGTATGGGTTAGGTTTAGGGTTAGCGCTAGTGTTAGGGTTAGGGCTCGGTTTAGGGTACGGGTTAGGATTAGGGTACGCGTTAGGGTTAGGGTAGGGGTTAGGGTTAGGGTACGCGTTAGGGTGAGGGTAGTTATT
>NW_026646112.1:0-24567 GCF_949987535.1 Balaenoptera acutorostrata | reverse complement strand
CCAGCAGAAGAACTCAAAGATACTGTTATGTATATTCCTTGAGGAGGAACTAGAACCCTGCCCCAACACTGCCCTATTGTTTATTGACAGCTTCTTCCTTGTTTCAGCATTCTCTCCCTTCCCTGATTAGCAACTGTTTGGATCTACCCTTTTGACTCAGGGAAGGTCAGGAAGGCTGAATGAAGCCTATTTCCTACAAACAAGAAACGGGGGACACAGAAAGGCTTTTGTGCCCAGGAGGGCCCCACGGGGTCCTGCTGAGTTTCAACTTCACCTTTGTTATCCAGAGCCTGAAACTCAGCCAGAGCTGTGGTTCTGTCTTCTTCAGCCACATCTTGTGACCCAAACATGGATGGGGGAGGGGGTGTGGAGCACATGGGCTAGAGCACTGATATCCCCTGGAGGGCCCTTTCTCAAGGCCGAAGGAGATCAGCTCAGGTTTAGGGAGAAAGAGGCTGTCTGGCTGCAGACAATCTTTTGTCTCAGACTTCTCTTTCCCAAGTGACCATGAAAAGCTGCAAAAAAGGAATTTGCTTCCCTCTGCCACTTAAAACCCAGCTCAGAAAAACCTCACCTTCACCCAAAAGGATAACAAAACCCAAAATCATGTGTTCCATATTCTCAGATTGTCCGTCCTAGTGGGAGAGTGACTGCATTTATTACCGCTAATCACAAAAACAGACACCTCAAGTTAATGATTTTAGCACTTTTCTCTGTAAGGGAAGATGCAAGAATCTGGGCTCATTGAAATTATTCCTTAGATAAGCATCTTAACTCTATAGAGCCAGTATCCAAAGCACATAATGCTTCCTGTTTTTCTCTATCCTTGGCATGTGGGATCTTAGCTCCCCAACCAGGGATCGAACCCACACCCCCTGTGTTGGAAGTGCGGAGTCTTAACCACTGGACCGCCAGGGAAGTCCCTGTTTTTCTCTATCCTGTATTCTCCTCAGGGTGCACAGTCGGGGAGGGAGGGGCAGGGCTGCCGTGGCCGATGGCTTGATCCTTGTTTACTGGAATGACAGGCAACATTCCCTGCCCACAGTGGACACCCAGTTGGTGTCAGAGAATTGGCGTTATGATAGCAGCAGGCTCTTCTCAGCACCTGGAAAAGCTGGTTTCTAAGCTCCTGCTCCAATAGGAGTCCAGTCTCTCTTGGGAGGGCAGAATTGACAAGGTGCACCTTATACGGCACATTATCAATATCCCATTTTGATTCAGATACTGAGCTGACAATGTAAACAGATAAACACAATGAGGTCTCAGTTCTTGGTGGGTGATTAGCAGTGGAGAAAACATTGAGAGAATATACCAGGTATCTGTCCCATCTCTTCTCAGAGCACACAGACACTTTCAAAGGTGATCCAGCTTGATTTGGGTGGGATTGATTTACCCCAACTATTAAATCTGCACCTTTTCTGACCTGCAACGTTTTCAGGGCAGGTATCCTGGCCCCTTTACATTTTGACAAGATGTAGCAAGACCTGTACATAATAGGCTAGTACAGACATGTCTTGTACCAAACCGTTTTTTAGTGGGTGATGGGAAAAGGGCAATCCCCTGCCATTTATTTGTGTGCTGAGGAGACAGCCCTTTGTCTTGAGGAGGTTACCAATCTGCTTGTGATCTCCTTGGCTATAGCCAAGATACACGAGTGAAGACTGGCCCTTCCCATTAATGTGTGAATCTGTTCTTCCATTTCTTAAGAGAGTTCTGCATTTTATGGAGAATTGATAATACTGCAGTGGACTTTGGTGATTATATGCACTTTAATCATGGTGCTCCGGTTGTCGGCTACGGTTTAGAGGGAGGATAAAATTCCTAATCTGTATGGGATGGTCAAAAGGTATGGATGGAACCCCAGGGCTTTGCCCTTGATGAACTTATGATCCCTAATAACCAGCCTGCAGATGCTGGGTGCCTTAGGTGTGGGGCAGGGCTGCAGGAGACCCTGGTCATCCAGTCTTCCTCCCAATGCTCCTTTGCCAGCTAAGCTGCCTTCTTATGCATGTTACCTAATCTGTAGACTTGTTTGCATTGGAGCACTGGTAGGCACTGACCATTCCTTATAAGACAAAACAGTATCAACTTTTGTTACTAATAGAAAATGCACCTGGGTTTATTTGATGGAACTGGGGAGGTGACAAAAATGTCATCAAATTCCCTCCATTATGCTGCAAGCAGAAGTGTTTGTGCCTGATCAAAACTCTGCTTTTGGTAGAGAAGGGAAACTATCTCATAGGAGAAAAGCAACCATGACCAATCTCCAAGTCCAAGGTAGGCACAGACTTGTGCCTTCTCTTCCACTTGTGTCATGATTTGACTTAAGAATAGCAAGGGACCTTCCCACCACTGGCTTTATCTTTGTTTTTCCCAGCTGTGGCAAGAGGTCAGGAGACAGAGGCTATATGAAAATGGCAGAGGTTGGGTGAAACAGCTATGGTGTTACCAGGCGTTCATCCCATCCCTGGTGTAAAGAAGCAGTTACTTCCCCTCTCCTCTAGAGAAGTCAGATCAGGTGACCAGAACTATCTATCTGAGGCCCAGAAGTTTCACAAGGTGATGCATGACATCCAGAGGGCCATTTTCAGCATCCTCCCACCTCAACTTCTCTCTGTCAGGCCAACTGACCATCTCTCTGAGCTGTGCTACTTGTTACATTTTTAACTAAAATGAAAAGTCAAATGCAAATATTAATTCAGTGAGTCGAATTTTTATTATGCACCTGTGAATTTATGGGAACAGTGCCAAGGGGTCAGATGATCAGGGAGGACAGATGTTCTTCAGATGTGCGGCCTCTGAACATCCTTGGCAAGGTAGAAACATAGCTCACCTGTCTGCCCAGCTACCCAGGGTGGGGAGGGACTAAGTCGGTCAGTTCTCCTATCTTCTGGAGGAGCTTTCTCCACAGCAGGTAACCGCATTGGTTCTTCTGCATGGAAAGAACCTGGGATTTGAGTTGCATCACCCAGTAGGGTTTCTGAATCCAGGGGGAAGCTAACCTTCTGATTAGCTAAGTACCTTGGTCAGGTCTGCGTAAGTGAATGGGGGACTCCCTCACAATATTTGGTGGGTACTGAACAGATGCACAGCGTCCTCATAGGTTTCAATTCTGTCACATTCCCTTACTTTCTTATGATTTTCAGATAAAATACACTAAGTAGAGGAGTGTTCCTCTTGGGTTCATAAACTCCCCTCTTAATGGAATCCTTGGGCAAGAGTGCACAGGTGGGCGGGGTAAATGTACACGGAATCTGGGTTCTATTTGGAATTTTCCCCTCCCTTGGCCTTCAAGATTCATATTTTTCCCTTTTCCTGGCAGATCAATCCAAGAGGCAAACTATGTAGAAAACAAAGAGCCTCAATAGTTTATTTCTTGTTCAGAGTACGACCAAATTATTTTATTGCATTTACTGTTCCTGGGTATGTAGATGAATCTACACAGGCACAGTAATCATAACTATAAAACCTTGTAACTCTTTCACTGAGTTTGTGGCAGCACGGTCTCTCAACGTGACAATGAAGTGGCTGACAAGGAACAAAGGGCCTTGCATTCATTTGCCCAGCCTTCCTGCCTGCTAATGGGACCTGACATACAAATACAAAACGCATGCCTGGTGGCTGGCTTTCTGATTTAGTCACTGGTACTCTATAGCCTCTGTGCTTTCTCATATTGAGCTGAGCCAACCTGGCCAGTCTGCCAGGAACAAGACCATGGTTTTCACTGCTTGCGGTTTCACTACCAGTGGTCACTCCCAGTCCAGAACCCCAGGCAAGGAAATTTAAAGCTATATGCAGAGGACATCCACCCTGGGAGCAGAAGCTTGGATCTGAATCCTGCTTCCAATAGAGCTGAGAGCAAGCTAACTCAAGTTTGTATTGACTCACCTGTGAATCAGCAATGACAGCAGAACCTCAGGATTATCTGGTTTTAGGGGTTAAATTGTGTCTCCCCATCCCCCCCAAATTCATGTTGAAGTCCTAACCCCAGTACCTCAGAATGTGACCTTGCTTGGAAATAGAGTCATTGCAGATACAATTAATTAAGATGGGAACATACTGGAAACACTAGGGTAGGCCCTAATCCAATATGACTAGTGTCTTTATAAAAAGGGGAAATTTGGAGACAGACACATACACAGGAACACCATGTAAAGATGAAGGTCGAGACGGGGTGATGCTTCAACAAGACAAAGAATATCAACAATTGTCAGTAACCATCAAAGCTAATGGAGAGGCATGGAGCAGATCCTTCCTTTACAAGAAACCAACCCTGCTGACACCCTGATCTTGGACTTCTGGCCTCCAGAACTGAGACGATGAATTTCTGTTGTTCTAAGCCATCCAGTTTTTGGTACTTTGTTACAGCAGCCCTAATGAACTAATACAACTGGCACGCTAAGTTAATATACACGTAGAGAATGACTTCACCAGAGGTTCTGTTGTTTCCCCTGCTCAGCTCACCCAGCCAAAGAACCTCTCATTCACCGGAGCTGAGCTCCCCTTTCCTAGACACGACCCAATGGGAAAGGAAACTTAAGTGCCTTTCAAATGATGATGACTTCACTTCTAACCCACAAGCATATACCAAGGACCTTCCGGGTACAAAGAAAGGACACTTCGGGGAGTGTGTGCCAACATACAATTTAAAATGTGGGCTTTGCCTTAAGTGAGCTCACAATCCCTAATAACCAGCCACCATCACAAATAAAAGGTTTCCATTTGGCAAGAAGCTATAAAGCCCCCCACCGAGGCTTCTGAGCCTGAAAGGGCCATCTCATAATTTTGAGGCGTTCTTGTGGACCAGATGGTGACCAGGACTCAGACTTCTGATGACATGACATGGTTTGCTGTGCTTGGCCCTACTGCCCTTGTGCCCACGGGTCCCACCCCGCCTTCCTGCCTTCCTCCTAACCCATCACCTCATCTGCAGCTTCTTGCTGTCAGGTAGAAAGTACAGTTACCTCCAGACCTCAGGATGGGGTGGGCATTCAGACAGCACAGGATGGGAGTATACTGAAAGTTGGTTGGTAAGGGACAGACGCCCCCCTACCAAGGGGGTCACTGCGGTAGGGGGCGCCCCAGTCCCTCCACCGCTTGGGAAGCACTGGACAGGGTTCTCCTAGACCCGAAAACACTGGGCAAGTCAGAGCTGGTGGTGACACGCCCTCCCGGCTTCTGGCACAGCAGAGACAGAACACATGCTCCACTGGCCACGATCTCATTTCTACCTGAGAGTAAAGGTCAGGAGGATGTGGTCTCTGTCCTGGGGAGGAGTCTGGAACCAGTCAGGACCGAGCATGAGCGGGAGGTGCTCTACCCAGGCTGGAGCTGCACCCAACAACGTGTGCGCCCTTGACTCAGTAGGAGTTCAGCGCCTGCTTGGACCGGCGCTTCATGTGCAGGCGCTGGTGGCGGAGAAGGTCAGAGTTCTGGGAAAAGCTTTTGACGCAGTACCGGCACTGAAAGGGCCGGGACTTGTCCACGTGAGTGCTACTGCGGTGCCGGGCCAGGTGGTCGGGACGCTGGAACACCTTCCCGCAGTCACAGCACTGGAAGCGCAGCTTGGCCTTGCCCTTCGCCAGTAGGGCGTCGGAATCCCCGCCCATCGTCCCCGATGCCTCCTGCTCTCTCTTCTTCAGTAGCTCGAGTCTGTCTGGCTGCAAGTGTATCCGCCTGTGGGAGAGCAGGTGGGAGTTGAGGCGGAAGCTCTTCCCACAGGCACCGCACCTAAAAGGTTTCTGGACCTCGTGGGTCTCCAGGTGCCCGTCTAGGTCCTCGCTGTCACTGAACAGCTCCCCGCACACCGAGCACTCGTGGGGCTTCTCCTGCTCCCTGCGACTCCGCAGGTGCCGGATGAAGTTGACCCTCCAGCGGAAGATTTTGCCACAGTTCGGGCACACATAGGACTTTTTGGAGGAGGTCTGCACCTCACCCCCTGACTCAGGGCCGCTCCGGTGGGAGGTAGGGAGGCTGTGCTGCTTCTCCGTGGGGCTCTGCAGCTCGTCTGTGCAGTAGGGGCCGAGCTGGGAGTCCTCGTCCCCAGAGCTGGAGAGAACAATCTCGATGGTCACCTCCTCATCCAGGCTGTTGTCGGGAAATGGTGCGTCACCTCCGGCTACCAGAAAGCAACATGGGGGTCAGTGGTGCTGCCCAGGCCACACCCTAGCCCCTACGAACCCTACCCAGGAAGGTTCAGCGTGGGTCCAGAAATCCTCATTTTTGCAAGGGATCTTCCGGTTGCAGATACCTCTGGTGTATCTAGTGGCAAGGAAACCCTTAGCCACAGTGCCAACATATCCTGGGTACCTCTTTCTCCTCTCTCCCCCTTCCCTACCCTTTTCTCCTAAGCCCCCAGACCCAATCTTTTTTTTTTTTTTTTTCTAGCTACTGAGACCCCTCCAAGCTCTAAGAGTGTGTATCTATCCGTGTTAACTCTTGACCATTTACACATCACTTAACCTTGACTTCCTTAACCAGGCGTGGGGAAAAATCTGTCAGGGTACATTAAAAGCCTTGAGAGAGAGGAAGACCCTATATTCTATAAACAGACTGCCAGGAAGCTGCCAGCTACCATACTCTGAGCACTTAAATACCCCAGGGATTGTGCAAGACTTCTGACGTGCACAGTCCCATTTGCTCCTGGACACACCCAGTGATACCTTATTTGCCACATTATAAACACAGGCAAGTTCAGGTGATGTGACCAAGGGCTCAGGGCTGCAGTGGAGTTGAGCCCTGCTGTGATGTCAGGCTGTTCAATGGTCCCAGACTGCCCAAGATCATCTCTCCCTCTCAGTGTCGTATCAGAGGCCCAGCAACAGCCACTAGTGGTGACGCGTAGAGATGTCCTGGACTTCATAAACTGACTAGAAGAAGCTCGTTCGATGGATCCCAAGCCTGTGATGTTGGAAAGCTGTACCGTGGGGAGGAAGTGGGTGGGCAGTGGGGAGCCCGGTATGAAGTCCTGGCCTGCAGCCCAGAGCCCACTGTGCAGCTCTCCTCAGGACTGTTTCCTCACTTTTGTGAAATGTGGGGCTCAGGTCTAAAACAGGGGTGGGGGGCAGTGGTGCCAGGCCCTTCAAGATATTAGTAGGAATATGGTTATTCTGGACTTAATTGCTGGAGAGAGGAGAGTTCTGGCAGCTTAGGGAAAGTGAGAGCAGGTGAAACGGGACAGAGCATAGCAGGAAGACCCAAAGCCACAGAGAGCAGGAGAGACAATGGGAGGGGCAGAGTCCATGGGGGTAGCTGTCCATACATCACAAGACAAGTGTGAGGGGGACTGGGTAGAACGTGAGACTGGGGAGTGGGAAGGGAAGACTTGAAGATTTAGAAAATTTTCAGCCTACCTATACTGGAAAAAATGAGAAAGTATATTCTGGGTGTGGCAGGACAACCTTGGATCCAATCAACCTCTCAGAAGCCAGGAATGAAGATGAGATAATCCAGGAATGGTCTGTAGAGGATCCTCTTGTCTGACTGTCTGAACTACTGTAAATTGCATGGGAGGCCAACAGTGTTTCTAAGAACGTTATATGAGCCAAAACACTGCCGTCTTGGAATAAAAAGGAAGGAGACAGGATGAACTGAAGGAAGGCTCTCAGAACTTCTAGAACAAACTAATAGAGCTATCTGGCAAACATGCATCAACCTTGAAGGAAAAGGAAGACCAGCCCCAAAGGCAGTTCAGAGGTTCACAGGACTGCCACTGCATCCACAGGCCCAGAGTGTGGACACAGCACTGAGCCAAAGATGAATCTCAAGCCCTAAAATCTAATGGAATTTGCCCTGCTAGGATTCAGACTTGCTTGGGAGCCATCAGTCTTTCTTCTTTTCAATCTCTCCCTTTTGGAATGAGAGTGTCTACTCTCTGCCTGTCTTACCATTGCATTTTGGAAGCACATAACTTGATGTCTGGATTCACAGGTTCACAGCTGGAAGTGAGTACACCTTGAATTTCACCCAAACCTGATTTAGATTAAATCTTGATGATGCTGGAATACGTTAAGGAATGTTGGGATAGGGTGAATGTATTTTGCATATGAGAAGCATGAATCATGGGGGAACAGAGGGTGAAGTGTTATAGGCTGAACTGCATCCTCTTCCTCTTAAAAATACGTATGTTGAAGTCTTAACCCCTAGCACCTCAGAATGTGACTACATTTGGAGATAAGGTCTTTCAAGAGGTAATTAAGTGGGGGCTTCCCTGGTGGCACAGTGGTTAAGAATCTGCCTGCCAATGTGGAGGACATGGGATCTAGCCCTGGTCCGGGAAGATCCCACATGCCGCGGAGCAACTAAGCCCGTGCGTCACAACTACTGAGCCTGCGCTCTAGAGCCTGTGAGCCACAACTACTGAGCTCGCGTGCTGCAACAAAGAGTAGCTCCCGCTCTCAGCAAATAGAGAAAACCCGCTCGTAGCAGCGAAGACCCAATGCAGCCAAATATTAAATAAATGAATAAATAATTTTTTTTTAAAAAGAGGTAATTAAGTTAAAATGAAGTCAACAGGGCAGGACCTAATCCAACAGGTATCCTTGAAAGAAGAGGAGGTTAGGACACAGACATGCAGAGAGATGAGCACGTGGAAACACAGGGAGAAGACAGCTGTCTACAAGCCAAGAAGAGAGGCCTCAGGAGAAACCTACTCTACTGAAACCTTGATCTCAATCTTCTAAGCTGCCAGAATGTTGAGAAAATCAATTTCTGTTGTTCGAGCCTCCCAGTCTGTGGTACTTTATTACAGCTGTCCTAGGAGACTAATACAGTGCATGTAGGATGACATCCCCTTAAATCAGATGAAGTGACCAAAAATAGATGCATAGTTTCTAAAAAGGAGGAAATAAATCAACAATAGTGTTGTGTGCCATTGACACAACAGTGTAAAGAATTCCTAGCAGATGAGATGAAACTCATAGACGTGTTGCCCAAAACACCACAGAGAAAGAGCGTTTCAACACCAGGGATGTCTCAGCTCAGCACTGATGGGTGCAAGGGGTGCGGGGGGTGGAGAGGAGGGGAGAGGGAGGCTGAATTGGCTGTTAGGATGATGGTAGAGAAAACAGGGAAGTTATTGGTGTAAGTACTTTTACATGTATTAAATCATTTAATCCTCAACAATAATAACTCCACAAGGTAGCTATGACTATTATCTCTGTCTTACAGGAGAAAAATTTAAAACCGAGAGATAAAGTAGAACCAAGGTTCAGGGGAATTGAGCTCCACTGGGGGTGGGGGGGGGGTGGGTGCTGCATGCCAAAGCCTCTGGCTATGATGTTCCATGGCCAGGGAACAACCAGGATGCTGTGTGTTTTCAGGGGGAAAAAGCCCATGACCAGGTGGATGGCTAACTCCTCAAGAAGGGCAATCTGTGGCCTGGGAATGAATCATTCCCTGTCAGCTGGGGGTGCTAAGGAGAGAAGCAGGGAGGACAGGAAGCTAGATTTTAAAAAATAAACAAATAAAGGCATTATAACTAATATATTCTTATAATGTTAGGATGGGGAGGCTTTCTTCAGCAAGACACAAAATCAAAAAAGAGATGAATAACTGCATTTACATATTAAAAACGTTTTTAGAAAACCATTTATGTCCTAAAAGACACATAAAGCTAAAAAACAGGAGGAATTATGTACAAATACTAAGAGGCAACAGATTGAGACCCACAATTTTGAGTTTCTACTAATTCATGGAAAAGGCAGGCGAATGTGGAATTAAGAGCACGGGTCTGGAGCCCTGTAACATGGGTTCGGATCCTCAGTCTGATACTCACAGCCTGTGAGTGCCAGATGCTGCCTGGGCAAGAGACTTCAGCTTGGGGGTCCCAGCTGCAGAATGGAGACATCATAGTACCTGTTATGGGCCAAGAGTTTGTGTCCCCCCCCCCCCAGAATTTGTATGTCGAAGCACTAACTCCCAATGTGATGGTATGGGAGGTGGGGCCTTTGGAAGGTAATTAGGTTTATATGAGGTCTTGAAGGCGGGACCTTTGTGATGGGATTAGTACCTTTATAAGGAGAGGAAGAGACAAGAGCTCTGTCTCCATGAGCATGCACCAAGGAAAGGTCATACAAGCACACAGGGAGAAGGCAGTCAACTACAACCCAGGAAGAGAGCCCTCACCATACAGTGAATCTGCTGTTCACTTGATCTCAGACTTCTCAATTTCCAGAACTGTGAGAAATAAACTTCTATTGTTTAATAGAAAATACCTCTATGGTATTTTGCTATAGTAGCCTGTGCTGGCTGAGACGGTATCTATCTCAGAAGGTCAAGTAAGGATATAATGCACAAATCATGTAAAGACCTTACACTGGTGCAGTGCTTTGGACATAAAGACATAGAGCTTACCAAATGTGAAGGGAGAAGGGGCAAAAAAGAAAAAAAGGACTAAAGAATATTAACTAGGCAATTCACAGAGAAAACACAATAAACAAGAAAAGATATTCTGGGCTTCCTGGTGGTGCAGTGGTTAAGAATCCACCTGCCAATGCAGGGGACATGGGTTTGAGCCCTCCGGGAAGATCCCACATGCCACGGAGCAACTAAGGCCGTGAGCCACAACTACTGAGCCCGTGTGCCACAACTACTGAAGCCCGTGCGCCTAGAGCCCGTGCTCTGCAACAAGAGAAGCCACTGCAGTGAGAAGCCCGCACATGAAAATGAAGAGTAGCCCCCGCTCGCCTCAACTAGAGAAAGCCCGCGCGCAGCAACGAAGACCCAACGCAGTCCCCCCTTCCAAAAAAAAGAATAAATAACATAAATAAATTTAAAAAAAGATATTCCATCGCAGTGGCAGCATTATAATGTGCTGGTTGGACTGACACAAATGGAACCGGTTGGGAGGGTCCCTCATGAGCGTGGATGGGGGCATGTAGACCCTTCACCTGCTGTCAGAAGTGTGGGAAAGGCTACCAAAATAAAAACGGTGCCTATTCTTTGCAATCTATCATCTCTCACTGATCTCAGATAGCAACCCTTAGCTTCTTGCCATTTCAAAGTATATTCTGTGTCAGAGCCCAGCAAAGGGAGAGTGGAGCTAAAAAACTCCCCTGGGGATTAATGACTACCCACACTCTATAAGGGTGCTGCCAGGGCTGAGACATGCTGTGGGCAGGAGGAAGCTGGAGAGGATGCAAAATGTATCTCGAGCATCAAGCTTTTCATCAGGCAGCACTGAGAATGGGCTACACATGAATAATCATCCTCAGCATACAGAAGCAAGCTCCTTAGAAAACCAGGGTCGAGCATCCAAGCTTGTGGGGAGGGAGTACTGTCCATCTAGATCTACTGTAGATTTACATAAACATAAAATCCCTTTTGTTTACATGGGATAGGGGGCGAACACAAATGGTCGTGAACCCTGCATGGTGGTAGGTGGAAATACCAAAATATCATGCAAATCTTGCCTCCAAAAGGCATCACAGATTGTGCATGAGTCAGTCTTCATAGCTGCAAAAAGTCCTCCATGACACAGTGGGTTTAAGTAAGGACCGGAGACATGGGTGTGATATTTGGAAGAATGGCTGAACACTGAGGACATTAAATATGGCAGGATTTTAGTCTTCGCCTCTGGAGGTGGCAACTTTTACCAGCATTACTTGGAGTCTAAATGCTGCTGAGAGCAGTTGGAGCACATTCTCCAGAGGTCCCCCTTTCAGTATTCTGCAAACCTGTTCTTTAATTCCAACACTTTGTCCAGGGAGTCTGGTCTTCCTTGCTCAGGGAAGAAATACACAAACTAGGTGGTCAACAGCACTACATCAGCACCCTGACTCAACCCACAAGAGAAAGGAAAGGAGGGGAGGGTCTCAGGTTGCGAGTGAGCTGGAAGAGAACCTAGCAAAACAAAACTAGGGCAGGCAGTTGGCAAGGAACCGTCAGCAGGAATTTCAGAAAGTTCAGTTCCTGAACCTACCACCAGCACAAATGTATACACATACACAACACGCATGCACGCACACACACACCATGCACGCATACATTCACACACAGATATTATATACACATGCACACACCACACACATACCACGTACATAAATACCACACTCACAGTGTATGCCCACACACATGCAGACATGCTCACATGCATACCACACAATACCACATACCATACACACCACACATAAACGCTCACACACGCAACACACCAGACACACTATACATACATCACACATGCCATCACCACAAGCCATATCACAGCCCCACGCTACCTGCACACACAGCTCACATACACACCACACACCATATACACACATATGCACACTCAAGCCACACATCACACGTCCAGGGGCACACTCCTCCACACCCTCTCAGGCATTCCTTTACCTGGGCAGATGCTTTGAGGGAGCACTGTCTGCTGGCAGATTTGGAACTCTGGCACCTGCGGCTCATCCCGTTTTCTTCTTTCTTCTGTCTGGAATGGCTGGAGACTTGGAAAGTCTTTCCAGAGAAGAAAATGAAAACATTGATTTTCCCTGCAGCTGCAGCACCACCCGGGGGGGGTGCATCTTAACAGATGCCAGGCTGTGATCCGAGAGTAGGCCTAGGCTCCCTCTCAGGGCAGCCACTCAGTAAATGTCTGTTGAGCAAATGAATCTGCAGGCAAAATGGGCCAACACCACGAACGTGGGTTTTGAAGCTAGATAGAAGGAATGTGGATCCTGGTTCTGCCCCTTCCACTTGACTGTGGACAAGTAACTGCCATCCCTGCTGTCATTTCCATTTTCTGTGGTGGGATTTCCAGTACTCCACGCAGACGCTGCATAAATGCAGCCTGGACAGGGCCTGCTGGGGTAGAGATGGGATGGGAAGCTAGCCACACCAGAGGCCCTGGATGCTTGTTCCAGGTGGGGATAGTGAGTGAAATACAGATCTGCTCTGTGCCAGCTTTAGGTCCCAAAGGGGAAGGGGTCAAGGGACTGCTGACGACACCGTACAGGACTTTTTCCCCTGAAGGAGCAGACATCTTGAGGCATTGCAGCACAGTGGTTACAAACACAAGCTCTGGTGACACAGAAGGCTGGGGGTGGGGAGGGGGCTGGGAAATGCTGCTGCTGAACTGTGTCATGTCAACCAAGCCCCAGCACCACCCCCTGCCTCACTCCCCTCACACTACCTGCAGTGTGTGGCTGGAAGGAGCAGACAGGTGCAGCGGCCAGAGGCACTGTGCCCAGTGCCCGGCCAAGAGGTGGCACACCCTCCTCCTCCCCTACCTGACCTCTGGAGAGCATCTGACCTCACTGGTAGAGGGGCCACTGGGTTGTCAGCACAAGCCAGGTGTTACTTATAGCAGAGGAGAAAGATATTCCTATTACATCCTAGTTCCTGGTTGATGAAGTGCAATCCCCACACCTGGCAAAATTAAAATCCCCATATTCTTTCTGTAAGGAATGAGGGACGAGGCAAGACTTGTCCTACCAAGACATGGTCCAGTGGTGACAGAGGGCTGCAGAAAATTGGCAGAGGGAGCAGGTCTGCCTCTGGCTGGCAGCGGCCTTCCATCGCACTCTATTCACCAAGTTCTGGTATCATTACTCACCTGAGTAGGAGACCTGGGACACATCCTTCCCCTGGAGGTCCTGCAACTCTGGAACACGGGGCTCATTCTCCTCTCCTTGGGAGAGATCCAGCTGGGCAGCTGGGTCATCTATTCACAGAAAAGGGAAGGATACACATTCATCAGTGATCTCTTCCCATAGGAAACCAGGGTGGGAGGAGAGAGAAGTTGCCTGTCCCAGGCAACTCTGGGACAGGTAGAGAAGATAGAAGTTGGAGGGACACATGACGGGCATGACACCAACAGGGGCCACACAGGGCCACAGAGAAGTGGAAAGACCAGAGCAAGCAGGGAGAGGGCGGGGGAGGGAGGACACTAAAGGGGAAGCTGTGGGCCTGGGGCAACTCTTTCAGGCCTATCAGTTAGAAAAACAGCAATGAAGAGATCCGTAGGACAAGAAAGACAGAAGAAAAGCAAATGCAAGGGATACAAGTTATATTTGGTTTTGTATGCAAAACAGCCAGTTAACAAGCTTAACTTACACGTCACAGCAGCAGGCAATGGTCAATCTGCAAAGTGGCCTTGGGGCCACTGTGTACAGGTGACCTCCCATTGGGGTTTAGGGGTGAACAGTGAGGTCAGATATGGGCCCCCTAGATCCCTGGTCTCAGGAGAGAGGAGAGTTAAATCTTACTTGGAGGCAGTGAGACTCCGCAGTCCTCCCCAATGATGAACTCTCCGTAGAAGCCAGTCTGGGCAGGGTCTAGAAGGGACCAGTCCTCTTCTGAGAAGCAGAAGATCATATCCTTGAAAGAAGAAACCCGGTTCTGAAACCACAGGAGAACAGGTACACCTGAATCCAGGGACAAGCTAGGGGAGGGATGCTACAAACAAGTGGGAAGGAAGACGGGGTTGAGGCAGAGCCCCCAGCAACACGTGCAGGTGCGAGAAAGAAAAAGCAGACAGGCTGCTCCGGAGCTCACACTGATTCCCTAGTTCTAGCCTGAGATCCACCTTGGATGCATCTGGTTTGGCAGAATCCAAACAGTGGATGCCTCACAGGGTGGCCAAGGGTGTACAGAACAGACCTTGCTACACAGTGCTGGGGAGGCTGCAACCCACAACTCCCAGGCAGGCAAATGTCCACCAGATTCCCCACGTTTCACCCTTTGATGCAGAGATTCCATCTCTATAGTTTATTTTGCACATGTGCAGCATGAGGTCTGTATGAGCTCCTTCGCTGCAGCAATGATGATAATAGATAATAGTTAAAGCTGAAAACAAGGTCTATGCTCATCAACAAAGAACTGTTTAAGTAAGCTACAGGACATCCTACAAGGCCTGATCACACCCCTGTTAGAAAGAATAAGGGCTTCTCTGTACCGCGTAGGAAGCCCTCCAAGGTGTACTGTTACATGACAAAAGCACCCGCGCAGAGGTTGTCTAGATTGTCCCTGTGTGCCCAGCACCTAAAAGTCTTGACCGTCGCTGCTTCTGCAAAAGGTGCTAGGACCCCCAGGGTTACGCGCAGGAGGGAGACTTTTCTTACACTTTGTGTTATAAACCATGAGAATGTGTCAAAAATTAATTTTAATTTCTGAAAGGATGGCATATCCACATAATACCAGGAGTCCATAAAAATAAAGAAGTCATTTACAAAATGGAAATGTAATTCTTAGCCAGTTAGAGCATGAAGCTAGGTTCTCAAATTTCCTCTAAATACTAATATGACAATTGATGGTAAATGTAAATGTCACTGAAAAATTATTTGTTTTGTTTTTAATAATCTGGAACCTTGATCATTTGATAGAATATTTGGGAGAAGTAAAATGTGAAAGATGAACAACTACTGGTCTAGTTGACATTTCTGTTTGTACCTTCTAATCCCAGAAGAACAGAAATACATACATGTATTATTTCTGCTAAGCATGTCATTATATATTGGCTTAACAAGCACATGTTTTCTGCAAAGTGTTTCAATCACAAAGCATTTAAAATAAAATTCCATTTGGGTTTTGTTTTTTTTTTTTTAAAAAAAGCCCTTTATACAGTTAATTGAAAAGGACTTCAAAATAAAATTTGGGGGTAAAAATGCAACCCACAGTACTTCTGTATAATATACTAACATCTGTTTTGTTTTTTTTAAAAAAAGAAAAAGAATTCACAATATTTTAAACACATGTCCTTGCATCTAAATCTCTGGAATATTACCAGTTACTGCCATACGGTTGCCCGGGGGCCAGGTGCCAGGTGTGGGGGTTGGCGGGTAGACGGATGGGCGGGGACCTGGGTAAGGAGAATTTTCAATGCATCTCCTCTGGTACCTCTGGACCCTTCCTCCCCCACATACGTGCTTTTTAATTTTTAAAATTAAACCTAGAGAGTAATACAATGAACATGAAGGATACACCACTGTTCAACTAGAGTCAATAAATGAACGTTTGGCCCCTTTGTCACATTTCCCCCTCTCACATATATGGTGATTGGGTATGTTCACTTGTTCTCCTGGATCCCTGGGGAGTTGCAGGTACCACAGGTCGTTACCCCAACATGTGACAGAGTGTATCTCCTAAGAAAGATGTTACTCTCCTGCATCAGCACAATTCTTTTAGCACAGTGGCTCTCAACCAAGCGGATTGATTCTGCACCCAGAGGATATTGGGCAATGTCTGGAGGCATTTTTGTCACCACTGAGGGGTGGGCACTACTGGCATCGAGCGGGTGGAGGCCAAGGCTGCTGCTCAACACACCCTTCGGCCCAACTCGACAGAGAACTATCCAGCCACATGTCAACAGAGCCATGGTCAAGAAGCTGCTCTACAAGGCAAAAAATATACAAGTCAATTTTCACTGCAAAGGAAAGGAGCTGTTACAGTGGAGGATTACTGGACTGAACGTCAATATTATGACATAGTCTGAGTGTGTTTCGTGTTTGGTAATTGCAATCATTGTTGCTTTTGTTGTGGTCATCCATTTACAATGCTTGGTGTCAGTTTATTTATCGCTTGTAAAAATAAAATACAGTGTGTGTGTGTAAAAAAAAATAATAAGAATAGTACTGCTAACTGATAATAATAGTACTGCTAACAATAGATAGATAGATGGTATTATTGTGAGGGCTAAGAGATAATGTATGTTGAATGCCCAACACAATACCTGGCACAGAACAGATTTCAATAAATGTTTCTTAAATGAATAAATAAATGAATATATGAAAATAAAATAAAATAAAATAAACTGCTCTACAACAGAGAAATTTAATACTGGTTCAGTAATATCACCTAGTGCCTTCTGAATTATGAAATAGCATTACCCTTTCAAGGAAAAATATTTTGAAGAGTTTCACGGGTGACTGTGACAAGAGGTCAAGATTGGGAATTGCTGGGTTAAAGCTTTCTAATGGGCCCCTAGAAATCTTGCTAAACATACACTGCCTTAAAATGTCAGTCACCTGGGATATAAATAAAATTCAACAGTCTTATGTTTATGTTACCACAGGCATATGTTTACAATTACTTATTTATACTTTTTTTTGCCCAAGTCTATTCGATCAGGAAAGATTAAAAGTGTGATACTCCCCTGGGTACTTAGGGATGTAGGAAAACAGGCCTTTATACACTGTTGGAAATAACTGCACATTTCTGAACAATATTTGGGAGAATGTAGCAGAAGTATACACTGTGATCCAGTAATTCTATTTCTAGGAAATGTTCCTAAGGAAATCATTAGAGATGTATGCAAAAATGTGTGTAAAGAACGTAGAACACAATGTTTTGCAGAATCATATGTGAGGTTTCTTTTCGTCTTTATGCTTTTCTCTAGTGTCTGAAGACCTACCTAAGCATGTATCATTTATATTTTAACATGATTAAAAACTGGGGAATTCCCTGGTGGTCCAGTGGTTAGGACCTCAGCGCTTTCACTGCGGTGGCCCAGAGTCAATCCCTGGTCAGGGAACTAAGATTCTGCAACCTGAGTGGTACGGCCAAAAAAACAACAAAAAAAACCTGAACTAAAATACCCATGTACCCACTACTAAGATGTATAAACTATTAATAGGTAACAGTCTTTGCTTCAGGTTTTCTTTGGAAGGTTGTGGTGGGATTATGGTCTCCTCTGAGCTTCTCCTGATCCCAGTTCCACCCCTAGACCTTCCTAGAGGGAAGCTGCACTCTGGATTTGGTGTTTAATATTCTATGCATGGCTTTTAAACTCCCACTACATCTGAATATAGCCTGAAATGACAGCACTGTTTTGTAAGTATTTAAATGTTAAACTTGCCTTATATGCACCATTCTAGTTAAGACTTATTCACGTTGATATACGTAGGTCTAGTTCATTGACTTTAATGTATACAATTTCATAGAATTATTCTTCTGTCATAATGTTTAGGTCTTTCCCAGCTCAGTGAACTCTCTCTCTGTCACCCCATCCATGTGTAAGAGTGTCTCCAGAGTAGATGTATAGAGGGAACATTGGGAACATACATCTTGACCGACATTAAGTATTTCCACATCTTTCTTCAAGTGGAGTACCTAAAGTACACTCCCACTGGCAATCCATTGGCACGCCTATTTCCAAACACCTTTGCCAACAACACTGGGTACTGTCAAATATCTAAGGTTCTAGCAACACTGTGGGTATGAAGTAATCACAGCAGTGTAACTCCCTTTACCTTGATGAACATCTCTTCATGAATTTATTGGCCAGTTGGGTTTTATCTTCTTTAAGATGCTCACTTATTTTCTTTGCCTATTTTTCTATTTTCTAATGAGTTGCCCTTCCTATTTTTTTTTAAACCAGCTTGTTATCAACTGTGGATACACTTCACTATCGTAAAAGAAAAGATAACACTATTTCAATTTTTAAAAAATCTAAGTGTTTCAATCACTTTATGGTGATATGAGTAATTAGTAATATTAATGACATATAAAGAACTGCAAGAAAATGTTTAACAAATTAGTAAGGTGACCATTTTAGAAAAGAGTTTCAAAATCAGAAATGCGGCTTTGGAACAAAAACAGGCCAACATAGAAGGGAAGAAAAAGTCCGGAAACAAAATTTGGTATACCTAAAACTTTAATCTATAAGAAAAAACACAACCCTAATCAATGGGGAAAAAGAAAGATGACTTTCATCTGACATGCCTGATACAGTTGGCTAATTACTTAGAAATAAAACTAGATTCTGATCCTTGATCACAAAGAACATAAAAATAAAAAATTTGAAGCCTCCCCACCCCCGCAAAGGCTTTCAGGCACTAAAAATAGAGAGGCCATATGAAGAAGTAATTGGCAGATACTCCGCATAAAAATTATAAATATCCATAGTAATGAAAAAGCATGAATGAAGTTAAAAGACAAATGGAATAAAGTTAAAAGACAAACTGGGAATAAAGGCACACCATTTATGAAAGGCAAAGAGTACTTAAAATATATGGAGCTCTTACAACACAATTGGAAAAGCTTTCCATCCCAATAAAAAAAGGTGAGGGAACCAAGAAAGTAAATATTTTAAAACATATGAAAAAAAGTTCACCTTTACTAGTACATGAAAAAAATGTATATAAAATACTATTATCAATCTTCACTTTGGGGACTTCCCTGGTGGTGCAGTGGTTGAGAATCCGCCTGCCAATGCAGGGGACATGGGTTCTAGCCCTGGTCTAGGAAGATCCCACATGCCGCGGAGCAACTAAGCCCGTGCGCCACAACTACTGAGCCTGCGCTCTAGAACCCGTGAGCCACAACTACTGAGCCCACGTGCCACAACTACTGAGCCTGCGCTCTAGAACCCGTGAGCCACAACCACTGAGCCCACGCACTCTAGGGCCCGTGCTCAGCAACAAAGAGAAGCCACTGCAATGAGAAGCCCGTGCACCACAACAAAGAGTAGCCCCCACTCGCCACAACTAGAGAAAGCCTGTGCACAGCAATGAAGACCCAACGCAGCCAAAAATTTATAAAAAGAAAAAAAAATCTTCACTTTGATAAAGTTTCAAAAAGAAAGGTGATGAATTTCACCCGAGCCTAGAGGCCAAAATTCTTACAATCCAATCATAGAAATCCTCTGGAATCTTCAAAAAAGCTTCTATACTAATAAGTAAAATTAACAAGGTTGCTGCTGGTTAGAAGGTCAATATACAAAAATCAGTTGTATTTCTATATATGAACAAGTGGAAGATGAAATATTAAAAAACCATACCACTTACAATAGCATCAAAAGTCATGAAATTCTTAAGGAAAATGTTTACCAAATATGTACCCCATCCAAACACTGAAGAACTAAGTAAATGGAAGGATTTAACATGTTCCTAGATGGGAAGACTTCAAAATGTTAAGATGTCAATTTGCCCCACAATGATCTATAAATTCAGTTCAATTCCACATAAAAACTCCAGGAGACTTTATTTATTTTTAATTGATGTGTTGATTCTAAAATTTATAAGGACATACAAAGCACTTAGAGTAGCCAAAAGAACTTTGAAAAACAAAAGTCAAATTGGAGGACTCACTACCAATTGCAAAACTAAGTATAAAGTTATAGAGTTCTTGGCATAAAGGATCAAAACATAAATCAGGGTACCAGGTAGAGCCCAGATGTCCAGACATATGTGGACAACCATTTTTTGACAAAGGTGCCAAGGCAATTCAATGGGAGAAAGGGAATCTTTTCAGTGATTGGTGATAAACAACTAAATATCAACATTAAAAAACAAAAACAAAAACCCTACACCTCATACCATACACAAAATATAATTTTAAAAGGAACCAAAGGGGTGCAGTGGTTAAGAATCCGCCTGCCAATGCAGGGGACACGGGTTCGATCCCTGGTCAGGGAAGATCCCACATGCCGCAGAGCAACTAAGCCCATGCACCTAGAGCCTGTGCTCCGCAACAGGAGAAGCCAGGGACTTTCCTGGCGGTCCAATGGTTAAGACCCCGTGCTTCCGCTGCAGGGGCTCGGGTTTGATCCCTGGTTGCAGAACAAAGATCCCACATGCTATGCTGCACAACGGAAAAAACAAAAAAGAACCAAAGACCTAAATGTAAAACCTAGAACTATAAAACACACAGTAGGAAAATCTTTGTGGCCTTGGGGTAGACAAAGATTTGTTAGACAGGACACAAAAAGCATTAAATGATAAAAGAAAAAATTGATAAATTCAATCTCATTAAAATTGAAGATATCCAATCTTCAAAAGACATCATTAAAACAATGAAAAGGCAAGCTGTAGACTGCTAGAAAATATTCCTAATACATATATCTGACAAAGGACTTTGTCCAGAATATATATGTTTTAAAAAGTTCTTAAAACACAATAAGATAAGCAACCCAAAAAGCAGGGACAATGTTGGACACCTCACAAAAGATGTAGAAATGATCCACAAGCACATGAAGACACCCAACTTCATTAGTCAACAGAGAAATGCAAATCAAAACCATATTGAGATATCCACCTCAATAGCCAAAATATGTTTTTTAAAATAACAATGCCAGGATATGGTGAAGATGTGTAAAAACTGAAACTTTCATTCATTGCAGGTAGGAGTCTAAGTGGTTAAATCATTATAGAAAACAGCCAATTCTCCTATAATTAATTATATACACTTCCCCATGACAATTTCACTCCTAGGTAATTGCCCAAGAGAAAGGAAAACATACATCCACAAAAAGACTTGTATATGAATGCTCATACAAGCTTCATTCATAACAGCCAAAAGTGGAAGTGACCCAAATATTCACCAACAGGTCAATGGATAAACCAACTGTGTGGTGTGTGTGTGTGTGTGTGTGTGTGTGTGTGTGTGTTTTGGCCGTACTGCATGACTTATGGGATTTTAGTTCCCTGACCAGGGATTGAAGCCAGCCCTCGGCAGTGAGAGCATGGAGCCCTAACCACTGGACCACCAGGCAACTGCCCTGGATAAACCAACTGTGACGTAGTTATACAATGGAATATTACTCAGCAAAAAAAAGGGACAAACTACTGATACTGGGCTGAGTAAGAGAAGCCTGACACCAAGGACCACATACTATACGATCCCACTTATGTAAAATTTTAAAACAAGAACAAATCTATTGTGACAAAAAGGAGATCAGTGCTGACCTGGACAGGAGAGCACAGCTTTATTGCAAAAGGGCACAAGGGAACTTCTGGGGTGATGGAGATGTTTTGTATCTTGACTGGATAATGGTTACATGCGTAGACACTTGTCAAAAACTCTCTAAACTTTGCACTTAAAATAGGTATATGCAAATTATAGCTCAAAAAACAGATTAAAAAAAGTAAAAATATAGAGACCATTTTCGGTCATCATTATGGTGAAGATTAAAAAAACAATGTTAATATAAAAAATAAACAAATATGGAACAATTATACATAACTTATATATGTCTATATGTCATATTAAAATACCACCTGAGAGGGACTTCCCTGGTAGCGCAGTGGTTAAGAATCCGCCTACCAATGCAGGGGACACGGATTCGAGCCCTGGTCCGGGAAGATCCCACATGCCGCGAAGCAACTAAGCCCATGTGCCACAACTACTGAGCCCGTGAGCCACAACTACTGAGCCCATGTGCCACAACTACTGAAGCTCGTGTGCCTAGAGCCCATGCTCCTCAACAAGAGAAGCCACTGCAATGAGAAGCCTGCGTACCGCAACGAAGAGTAGCCCCCGCTCGCTGCAACTAGAGAATGCCCTCGTGCAGCAATGAAGACCCAATGCAGCCAAAAATAAATAAATAAATTTATTTTTTTAAAAAAACAAAAAAAACCCCACCTGAGACCCTTACCCCAGAGATCAGAGCTGACATGACCCATATGGGGAACACCATTTCAGTGCCCTCGACACACCACATGGGGAAAGACAACCCAGCCTGGCACTCCCACCAAAACGTTTAACCTGAATCTCATCGTGAGTTAGAACCTATCTGAGCAGAGTCTGCCACTACAACTAGTCTTCACTCTTCAGAACTACTGATGCTGTGACAAACATTGAAATTCCAAGGAGAAAATGTTGGACATAGGACAACTAATAATTGGGAAGCATGATGCTCTATGATTATTATTTTAATGTTGAATTTCCAGAATGTAGTAACTGTATTATGGTTATGTAAGCAACTGCCCTTGCTTTTAGGAAATATGCCCCCTCGGCATGAACAAAGAGATAAAAGGGGAAGAATGTCTGCATATAACTCCCTAAAGATTCAGGAAAAAAAAAATGGGGGGGGGCGTTGGGGCTGAGACTGAGACAGAGTAAGAGAGAGAGAGGGAGGAGGGAGAGGGAGAGAGATAGTGACAGAGAATGGGGGAATTAAAGTGAAGAGTATTTGCAAGTCTTTTCTATTCTGGCAGTCTTCCCCAAGCTTGATATTAATGCCAAAGCAAAAGTTAAAAATAAAAATAAATATAATATGTTAAAAATTTCTAAAGATGAATCCGTTTGGAACTGGGCTTTTCAAATTTGGATGTACATATCAATCACTCAAGCATCCTGGTAAAAATGCACATTATGCCCCTGCAGGTCTGGGGTGGAGCCTGAGAGCCTACAGTTATCAGCCCTTAAGTGGCTTTACTGCTAGCCAGAGGCCAGTATGGGGGAAGCCTGTCCAAGACAAGTTCCACAGAGTGGAAGACAAGCCTCAGGAAGCCACAGGCTCTCCTCACAAGGGCGTGCAGCAAAGAACTTGATGTTGGTCTTGAAGCGGGTAAGAATACACCACCCCAAAATATGCCACTTTGGCCCAAGGACTGTTTTGAGCTGTAGGCAATGGAGAAACAGAAAGACTGCAGAAGAAATACCCTCCCCCTACTTGCCTAAAGGCAGGGCGTAAATTTTCCTTTGTGAAGGACTCTTCCCCTCCTACCAGGGAGGGCAATGTGACTCTTAATAACCAGACAAAACCCTAGACTCTTCATCAGCCCAGAGACAGCATAACAAATTTAACTAAATAACCTTTATCTTCCATTAGTTTCCACATATAACTACCTTCCCACAATTTACCAGCCCTTGAAACTCAAAATCCTCTTTGTCTTGTCATTTCTCCATAAACGTATTGCCTGTAGTTAAAATGGTATAATTCTCTGGGTCTGACTGCCTTCTAGTTTTCTTTTCATTTCTGTGAGGCATCCCATAGCCATATACAATAAATATTTTTCACCTGTTAATCTGTCTTTTATCAGTTCAATTTGCAGTTCCCCAGCCACTGAACCTTAGAGAGTAGAAGAAAAAGTTTTTTTTCCTCCCTGACAAGTCTCTTAATGAGAAAAAGATGGTAACTGTCACTATTGGTGAAATATGAAAGAAGTCAGTGCTCTAAGACAGCACTGCAGAGGTGTCTGGTTCTGAAGATTCTGAAGAAAAAACTGGCAGTTACGTATTTTTCAAAATAGATATGGATGTTTTTCCCCTGTAAGCCTTGGATAGGTGTCTGTGAATCTACCCCAAACTGCAATAGGAACAAAAGATGGTGGGCACAGATGCTCATGGCATCATGTAAGCAAACCCAAGTCCCAGGGCCCGGTAAATGGATCAATGATACTCCAATCACTGACAATCTGACACAGCCACTTAGCAGGATACCCAGGGAGCTTTTATATCATATGGAGAAATGCTAACATACACACGGGAGACAAAGCATAAAAACAGGACTCAATACAGCATGATCCCAGAAAGGCACAAATAAAACAGCAGAGAACAGAAGGAAGTTCATCACAACACTCAGAGATCTTCTCAGATAACTGGAAACATGTACTATCCTTTCACTTTCTAAATCTTGCCAATTTTTATAACAAGAATGGGTGGGGGAAATAAATATGTCCATTTAAAATTAAATTTTCAGAGGAGACTTCTGCTGCCTTCTCGAAGATGGAGCAGACATACGTTCCTTTAATTCCCCCCACTAAGTACGACTAAAACCCCAGGAAATTATATATTAAAAAAACACAGCAAACTCTCTCTGAAAGGTGGAGAGAGGAAGGCACACCAGCTAGGGACCTCAGACAACACAGCGAGGAACAACAGAGAGTGGTGAGTACCCTGGTTTTTCTTTCTGCCTCA